>NC_092733.1:9642953-9828074 GCF_047496885.1 Scyliorhinus torazame | reverse complement strand
GGGGTGATGATGGGGGGGGGGGGTGATGATGGGGGGGGGGTGATGATGGGGGGGGGGGGTGATGATGGGGGGGGGGGGGGGGGGTGTGACCTCTCCAGGCCGGGCTGACCCGGGGGGTCGGGATCTGCGGCCCGGTTCCAAGGCGGGTTGGGTGCTGGCGGCGGACTCCCCGCCCCCCGGGGATTACCTGACTTGCGGCTCATTCGCTTCTCCCAGCCGGACGGCAACGGCTCACCTCCTCGGCCATGGCTCCGCGTCCGAGTGAGCGGAGCGTACGACAACCGAGCCTGAGCGGGGGGCGGGGCACGGATCCCCGTCCCGATTGGCCGGACCGGACGTCCATCACGAGAGCCGCATCTCCTATTGGCGGAGAACTCGCTCTCCGTCACGTCCGGGGCCGCCCATCACCGACTGCAACCGAACTTGCTGCGGCCACCCATTGGATAGCGAGTCCGCGTCCCCGCCCCTTCCAGCAGGCGCATCGCTCTATTGGTTCGTAGCTACGTCCATCAACCTCTCCCCGTGCGCCCATTGGCTGAACCGGCCGTCACCTAGACCCCGCGGGGGGCGAGTTTGCGGCCTCAGTCGCCGTTGCCGGGGGAGAGGCAGCCCGAGTGGGAGTAGCGGGGGGGAGGTCCGCAGGTAAGTGTCTGAGAGGCCGCCTCATCGGAAATCCGGGCCGAATGGGGAAACCCGTCAAATAGATCCCGCGGAGAAGCGGCTGCCGCAGATATCTGTGCAGCCTGGTCAGATAGGCCGCAGTGGGGGTGTTGGTGTTGCCGGGGGAAGGGGAGGGAGGGTGGGGGGGGGCACTGGCCGGGGGGAAGGGGAGGGTGGGGGGGGGGGCACTGGCTGGGGGAAGGGGGAGGGTGGGGTGGGGGGGGGCACTGGCCGGGGGAAGGGGAGGGTGGGGGGGGGGGCACTGGCCGGGGGAAAGGAAGGGGAGTGTGGGGGGGGGCACTGGCCGGGGGAAGGGGAGGGTGGGGGGGGCACTGGCCGGGGAAGGGGAGGGAGGGTGGGGGGGGCACTGGCTGGGGGAAGGGGGAGGGTGGGGAGGGGGCACTGGCTGGGGGGAGGGTGGGGGGGGGGCACTGGCCAGGGGAAGGGCACTGGCCGGGGGAAGGGGAGGGTGGGGGGGGGGGCACTGGCTGGGGGAAGGGGAGGGTGGGGGGGGGGCACTGGCCGGGGGAAGGGGAGGGTGGGGGGGGGGGGGCACTGGCCGGGGGAAGGGGGAGGGTGGGGGGGGGGGGGCACTGGCCGGGGAAGGGGAGGGTGGGGGGGGGCACTGGCCGGGGGAAGGGGAGGGTGGGGGGGGGCACTGGCCGGGGGAGGGTGGGGGGGGGGCACTGGCCGGGGGAAGGGGAGGGTGGGGGGGGGCACTGGCGGGGGAAGGGGAGGGTGAGGGTGGGGGGGGGGCACTGGCTGGGGAGGGTGGGGAGCGGGCACTGGCCGGGGAAGGGGAGGGTGGGGGGGGGCACTGGCCGGGGAAGGGAGGGTGGGGGGGGGGCACTGGCCGGGGGAGGGTGGGGGGGGGGCACTGGCCGGGGGAAGGGGAGGGTGGGGGGGGGCACTGGCCGGGGGAAGGGGAGGGGTGAGGGTGGGGGGGGGGGCACTGGCTGGGGGAGGGTGGGGAGCGGGCACTGGCTGGGGGAGGGTGGGGGGGGCACTGGCCGGGGGGAAGGGCACTGGCCGGGGGAAGGGGAGGGTGGGGGGGGGCACTGGCCGGGGGAAGGGGCACTGGCCGGGGGAAGGGGAGGGTGGGGGGGGGCACTGGCCGGGGAAGGGCACTGGCCGGGGGAAGGGGAGGGTGGGGGGGGGCACTGGCCGGGGGAAGGGGAGGGTGGGGGGGGCACTGGGCCGGGGGAAGGGGAGGGTGGGGGGGGCACTGGCCAGGGGAAGGGGAGGGTGAGGGGGGGCACTGGCCGGGGGAAGGTGAGGGTGGGGGGGGGGGGCACTGGCCGGGGGGTGGGGGGGGGCACTGGCCGGGGGAAGGGGAGGGTGGGGGGGGGGGCACTGGCCGGGGGGTGGGGGGGGGCACTGGCCGGGGGAAGGGGGGGGTGGGGGGGGGCACTGGCCGGGCAGGGGAAGGGGAGGGTGGGGGGGGGGGCACTGGCCGGGGGGTGGGGGGGGGCACTGGCCGGGGGAAGGGGAGGGTGGGGGGGGGGCACTGGCCGGGGGAAGGGGAGGGTGGGGGGGGGCACTGGCCGGGGGAAGGGGAGGGGGGGGGCACTGGCCGGGGGAAGGGGAGGGTGGGGGGGGGCGCTGGCCGGGGGAAGGGGAGGGTGGGGGGGGGGCACTGGCCGGGGGAAGGGGAGGGTGGGGGGGGGCACTGGCCGGGGGAAGGGGAGGGTGGGGGGGGGCACTGGCCGGGGGAAGGGGAGGGTGGGGGGGGGCACTGGCCGGGGAAGGGGAGGGGGGGGGCGCTGGCCGGGGGAAGGGGAGGGGTGGGGGGGGGGCACTGGCCGGGGGAAGGGAGGGTGGGGGGGGGGGCACTGGCCGGGGGAAGGGGGGGGCACTGGCCGGGGGAAGGGGAGGGTGGGGGGGGGGCACTGGCCGGGGGAAGGGGGGGGGGGCACTGGCCGGTGGAAGGGGAGGGTGGGGGGGGCACTGGCCGGTGGAAGGGGAGGGTGGGGGGGGGCACTGGCCCGGGGGGAGGGTGGGGGGGGCACTGGCCGGGGGAAGTGGGGGGGGGCACTGGCGGGGGAAGGGGGGGGCACTGGCCGGGGGAAGGGGAGGGTGAGGGGGGGGCACTGGCCGGGGGAAGGGGAGGGTGCGGGGGGGGCACTGGCCGGGGGAAGGGGAGGGTGGGGGGGTGCACTGGCCGGAGGGAAGGGGGAGGGTGGGGGGGGGGCACTGGCCGGGGGAAGTGGGGGGGGGCACTGGCCGGGGGAAGGGGAGGGGGGGGCACTGGCCGGGGGAAGGGGAGGGGGGGCACTGGCCGGGGGAAGGGGAGGGTGGGGGGGGCACTGGGACGGGGAGGGTGGGGGGGGGGCACTGGCCGGGGGAAGGGGAGGGTGGGGGGGGTGCACTGGCCGGGGGAAGTGGGGGGGGGGCACTGGCTGGGGGAAGGGGAGGGTGGGGGGGGGGGCACTGGCCGGGGAAGGGGAGGGTGGGGGGGTGCACTGGCGGGGGAAGGGGAGGGTTGGGGGCACTGGCCGGGGAAGTGGGGGGGGGGGGGGCACTGGCCGGGGGAAGGGGAGGGTGGGGGGGGGCACTGGCCGGGGGAAGGGGAGGGTGGGGGGGGGGGCACTGGCCGGGGGAAGGGGAGGGTGGGGGGGGGGGGGGCACTGGCCGGGGGAAGGGGAGGGTGGGGGGGGGCACTGGCCGGGGAGGGTTGGGGGGTGCACTGGCCCGGGGAAGGGGAGGGGTGGGGGGCACTGGCCGGGGAAGGGGAGGGTGGGGGCACTGGCCGGGGGAAGGGGAGGGTGGGGGGCACTGGCCGGGGGAAGGGGAGGGTAGGGGGGGGGGCACTGGCCGGGGGAAGGGGAGGGTGGGGGGGGGGGCACTGGCCGGGGGAAGGGGGAGGGTGGGGGGGGCACTGGCCGGGGGAAGGGGAGGGTGGGGGGGTGCACTGGCCGGGGGAAGGGGAGGGTGGGGGGGGGGCACTGGCATTGGGAAGGGGAGGGGGGGGCACTGGCCGGGGGAAGGGGAGGGTGGGGGGGCGGGGGCACTGGCCGGGGGAAGGGGAGGGTGGGGGGGGGGCACTGGCCGGGGGAAGTGGGGGGGGCACTGGGCCGGGGGAAGGGGAGGGTGGGGGGGGCACTGGCCGGGGGAAGGGGAGGGTGGGGGGGTGCACTGGCCGGGGGAAGGGGAAGGGTGGGGGGGGGGGCACTGGCCGGGGAAGTGGGGGGGGGGGGCACTGGCCGTGGGAAGGGGAGGGGTGGGGGGGGCGCACTGGCCGGGGGAAGGGGAGGGTGGGGGGGGGGCACTGGCTGGGGGAAGGGGAGGGTGGGGGGGGGGGCACTGGCCGGGGGAAGGGGAGGGGGGGGCACTGGCCGGGGGAAGGGAGGGGGGGCACTGGCCGGGGGAAGGGGGAGGGGGGGGCACTGGCCGGGGGAGGGGGGGGCACTGGCCGGGGGAGGGGGGGCACTGGCCGGGGAGGGGAGGGGCGGCACTGGCCGGGGAGGGGAGGGCACAGGGGAGGGGAGGGGGGGGCACTGGCCGGGGGAGGGGAGGGGGGGGCACTGGCCGGGGGAGGGGAGGGGGGGGCACTGGCCGGGGGAGGGGAGGGGGGCACTGGCCGGGGGAGGGGAGGGGGGGCACTGGCCGGGGGAGGGGAGGGGGGTGCACTGGCCGGGGGAGGGGAGGGGGGTGGGGACTGGCCGGGGGAGGGGGGGGTGGGGGGTCGGCCGGGGGTGGGGACTGGCCGGGGGAGGGGTGTGGGGGCCGGCCGGGGGAGGGGGTT
Source organism: Scyliorhinus torazame (assembly GCF_047496885.1). Taxonomy (NCBI): domain Eukaryota; kingdom Metazoa; phylum Chordata; class Chondrichthyes; order Carcharhiniformes; family Scyliorhinidae; genus Scyliorhinus; species Scyliorhinus torazame. Next base: position 9,823,669 of record NC_092733.1, on the reverse strand, counting down.
CGGCCAGGGCGGGGGCGGGGGGCCGGCTGGGGGAGGGGGGGCCGGGCACACCGCCGTCCAGCCCCCATCCCGCCGCCCGACCCCCATCCCGCCGCCCGACCCCCATCCCGCCGCCCGACCCCAGAGGCACTTTGGCTCGTTGTGTCTGTGCTGGCTCCTTGGAAGTATGCAAAGTGTCCCACTCCCCTTTCCCGATGTCCCCACTCCCCTTTCCCGATGTCCCACTCCCCTTTCCCGATGTCCCACTCCCCTTTCCCGATGTCCCACTCCCCTTTCCCGATGTCCCACTCCCCTTTCCCGATGTCCCACTCCCCTTTCCCGATGTCCCACTCCCCTTTCCCGATGTCCCTGCGCATGCTTCCCTTCCAATATTTGTCCAGCTCTCTTTTGGCATTTACCCTTGAAGTTGCTTCCACCGAGCTTTCAGACAGATGGTCCCAGATCACATCTCTTTAAAGTTCATATGGATACGGTGCTTTTGTCCAGCACAGTGTCCCACAAAGTTGCATTGTTGAGCTTTATTATAAACGCCTCCTTTTTTTTTTTCCATCTTCCCAGGAATTCCTCAGGATGATTGAGATAATTTGCAATGATCGTTTGGGAAAGAAAGTCCGAGTGAAGTGCAAGTATCCTTTATGAATGGGGATGAGAAACATATCAGCTACGATTGAATGGTGGAGCAGACTCAATGGGCCGAATGGCCTAATTCTGCTCCTGTGTCTTATGGTGGGCAGTAAAATATTCCTGCTGTCTTTTTGATTGGGATATTGGCGGTTAAGTGAACTCAGTGAGCAGTAGTCTGCTGATTTTCTGAATTGTTGGCTATGGGCTGTATAATTAGTAACCTACTAGTAGAGACAGAAAAAAAATTGAAGTGTCAGAATGTCAGATTGTGCATGCAAATTTGTTGAGATTTTTTGCTGTTTGAGGCCCCACCACGTCCAGCTAATCAGATGTATAGTGTTCCTACAAATTGCGAGTTCACAAGCCTTGTCACTCGATTTTCTGTAAATCATAAAGGTGAGTTTGGGAAATTCAAAGTCTCATTGTAGCTTTTGGGTCCATACAGCTGAAGGCACTGCTTTTAATGGTAGGGCCGACAGAGAGGGATGCACAGACATCCCGATTGAGGTAGTGGAGTGTTCAAGGGTTGAAGAGGTTGTGAAGATAGGAGGATATAAAGCCATGAAGGGACTTAAACAAGGATAAGAAGTTTAAATTTGAGATGTTGCAATATGTAGAGCAGCATTTTGAGAATGATGGTGTTGTCCACACTGTCAAAAGGTGCAGGGGGAGGTAATTGGTGATAATGCACTGTGGTAACAGTCAAGAGAATGTACTTTACAACATTGGTTGGGGATGTTTCACTGTTGTAAATCCCCCCATTAGATTTCTACATGTCAGCTTACAAGAACGATTTAAGGAGGGAGATTGGACATGGTAGATTTGATTGAGGAAGGGGTACTGAGGACTATTGTACAAATGTTAGAGGTAGCAGGTAATGTATTGGTCCGAATATGTTAAACTGGAGTTCTAATAGGGCAGCACGGTGGGGCAGTGGGTTAGCACTGCTGCCTCACGGCGCCGAGGTTCCAGGTTCGATCCCGGCTCTGGGTCACTGTCCGTGTGGAGTTTGCACATTCTCCCCGTGTTTGCGTGGGTTTCGCCCCCACAACCCAAAAGATGTGCCGGCTAGGTGGATTGACCGCGCTAAATTGCCCCTTAATTGGAAAAAATTAATTGGGTCCTCTAAATTTAAAAGAAAACTGGAGTTCTTTTTTTTTAATAAACATTTTATTGAGGTATTTATGGTTTTACAAGAACAGCAAAATAAACAATGTACATGAATTTATAAACATAGTGTAACAACAGTGGCAAGAGGGGGCATCCCTGTCTCGTCCCCTGATGTAGCCTAAAATAGTCTGATGTTGTCCTATTCGTCTGTACGCTCGCAACAGGAGCCTGATACAACAACCTGACCCAGTCAATAAAGCCCCGCCCAAATCCGAACCGCCCCAGTACCTCCCACAGATATTCCCATTCTACCCAATCAAAAGCCTTCTCTGCGTCCATTGTGACCACTACCTCCACCTCCCTACCTTCCAGGGGCATCATGATCACATTTAGCAGCCTTCTTACATTGGCCACCAACTGCCTTCTGTTGCTAACTTTTGGTTGGTTCAATTGGCTCTGTTTTATAACCTTTGCTCTCGAGTCGCCAGGTATCTTTATGATACCACCACGAGGTTCAAGTAATGATCAATAACTCAATACACCAATTGGTAAGATTCAAATCAAAGCACATTTAGTATACACAGTAAATCTCTACCCATGCATAAATTCTACTTCTAAGCTACTTCTACAACTAAGTGGCCTATACTTAGCTTTGGACTGGCCCACCAGGTCAGGGGAACAAATGGCCTTTCATTCGGGTTCTGAGTCTGCGGGATTCTAAAGCTGGTATGGACTAGTAGCGCCAATCTCGTAGCGAGCGTTGACTTAAGACTTACGGTCTTTTGGCGGCAGTTGAATAGGTCACGGTCAAGGGTTGGTTCGCGTTGCTGAGTGACCCTGTCAAGAAGGACGATTTGAACTTGGGGGCTTTACTTTATAGTCCCCAGGGGCTTCCCGCCTTTCGGGGCGGACCCCGTACCTGGTTTCAAGTGATTGGACTTCGTTCCAATCGCTTGGTTCGATTTCTCCAATACTGGAGCGGTTCCCTGATCGATGGGCGGTCTTTAGGTGTCTGTTAACCTCTTTTGTGTTGGCTCCTGCTGGCGCCGAGGAGTCTGGATTGGCTTTGTTTATCCCAAATGTTTCGATTGTACCTGGGTTTCGCACCTGGGTTTCGCTCTTTAGTATGTAGATGGCTGCTACATTATTATGCAGATGGCTGCTTGTATCGATGCTGTCTGGGCTTTTGCAGAGTTTAATACACAGTAAACTTGCACCTGCTAGTTTCTGCCTGTGTTGGCTGAATCTCCCTTCAGCCTTTGCTGTTCTCCATTTTATGTCGGGAGTTGGCCAACCCAGGTGGCTACACATCCGTTAACAAACCCCGTCTGGTCCTCCCCAATAATGTCCGGAACACGATCCTCCGTCCTAGAGGGCAAGATTTTGGCCAGCAGTTTGCCGTCCACATTCAGTAGGGATACCGGCCTATAGGACCCACACAGCTCCGAGTCCTGTCCCGTTTCATGATCAATGAGATCGTGGCCTGTGACATCGTCGGGGGAAGCACCCCACGCTCCCTTGCCTGATTGAATGTCCTTGTCAACAGCGGCCCCAATATCCAGAGAACTTTTTATAGAACTCCACTGGATACCCGTCCGGCTCCGGGGCTTTACCCGACTGCATGGCCTTCAAACCCTCCGCTATCTCTTCCAACCCGATCGGGGCCCCAGCCCTTCTACCAACCCGCCGTCCACCTTCGGGAAATTCAGACCCCTAAGCAGTGCCTTATCTCCTCCGGCCCCGCTGGGGGTTCCGACCCATACAGCCCACTATAAAACTCCTTGAATGCCTTATTCACCCCTGCTGAGTCTCCAACCAAGCTCCCGTCCTCATCCTTTACTTTTCCTATCTCCCTGGCTGCCTCCCTCTTTCTCAGCTGCTGTGTAAGCATTCTACTGGCTTTCTCCCCATGCTCATAGATCACCCCCCTCGCCTTTCTCAGCTGCTCTGTAGTTAACAAGCCAAACTCCGCCTGTAGCCTCCGTTGTTCCCTTAAAAGCCCTGCCTCTGGGGTCTCCGCATACCTACTGTCGACCTGCAATATCTCCTTTATCAGTCGGTCCGTCTCTGCTCTGTCTACCTTCTCCCTGTGGGTCCGTTTCGCGATCAGCTCCTCTCTAACCACTGCCTTCAATGCCTCCCAGACCACCGCTGCCTAAACTTCAACTGTGTCGTTGACTTCCAGGTAGTTCTGAATACATTTCCTCAGCCGCCCACACACCTCCTCAGCTAAAGTCCCACATCAGCTCCAGTGCAGGCGCTGGCTACTCTCCTTGCTAACCTGCAGGTCAACCCAGTGCGGGGCATGATCTGAGATTGTGATCGCCGAGTACCCCCGTGTCCACCCACCCCGTCAGTAGAGCCCTGTTCAAATTTTAAAAAGTCAATCCGGGGAGTACACTTTATGCACGTGTTAGTAGAAGCAGAACTCTTTCACTCTCGGCTGCCCAAATCTCCATGGCCCACCCTCCCCATCTGCTCCATGAACGCCTTTAGCTCCTTTGCCTTGCTAGCCCGCCTTTGAGCTCGACAGATCTAAACCAGGGTCAATCACTGTGTTGAAGTCCCCTCCCCATGACCAACTTGCAAATCTAGGTCCGGGATCTTCCCCAGCATCCTCTTTATAAACTCCACATCATCCCAATTTGAGCATACACATTTACGAGTACCACCTGCACCCCCTCCAGTTTCCCACTGACCATAATGTACCGACCTCCCACATCCATAACTATTCTTCCCGCCTCAAACACCACTCACTTATTGATCAGGATCGCGACCCCTCTAGTCTTTGAGTCCAGCCCGAATGAAAAACCTGTCCGACCCATCCCTTCCTTAATCTGATCTGATCAGCGACTCTAAGGTACGACTCCTGTAGCATTACCACATCCGCCTTCAGTCCCCTCAGATGCGCGAATACGCGTGCCCTTTTGACCGGCCCATTTAATCCTTTTACATTCCAGGTGATCCGCCTAGTAGGGGGCTCATCGCCCCCACCCCCCCCAACCGCCCCCACCTTCGCCGATCAGCCATCACCTTTCTTGGGGCAGCCTCCACCGACCCGCCCCCAGGCAACCGCTGCCCCCGACCTCCTTTCTGTCCCTCGGCAACAATCCCTCCCTCGTCAGCATAGCAACTCTTCTTCCCGCCCCCCCCCCCCCCCCCCCCCGCCCCCCGGCCAGGAACAGCACCATGTAAACCGACCCCCTTCGACAAGCATAACTACCCCACTGCGCTTCCGTGAGCTAGCCCGTCCAGCTAGCTTGATGACCACCGCCCATGGCGCCAGACATTCTCCCACCTATTGTTCCCCCCCCCCTGCAACGCTCATACATACATACACAAACGAAAAACCAGTCCCAACACAATTGCCCTAGAAAAAAAACGATAAACAAAGAAAAGAGCAAACAGAAAATCCAGCATCTAACAAACCCAGCTGCGTCCCTCATCAGTGCAAATGTAAACTTTAACTCACTCAGCTCTGCAACTGGTCAAACCAATGCTGAAGGATTACAAATAACGTCTGAAAAACAAGAAACTTTTTGAATGTGAACGTTGCAGCAAAGTTCAAAGTCCTCAATCCGCCACCAGTCCTTTCCTTTCCGCGAAGTACATCGCTTCCTCGGGCCACTCAAAATAAAAGTGTTGCGGACTTCCGGTGACGGCGGGTGGAAGGCGGCTGCACAATGGAGGGCTCCCGTTCGGGAACGGCATTTTCGGGGCTTTAGGCCCGGTCCCAGGGTCCACGGAGGCAGCAAAAGCAGGGAGAAGGCACAGATTAAAAAATAAAATGTTGAGGGTGACCAAAAAAACGGCCGTAAAAAAGCAGCTGAAGGTCCGTCGGGGAGTGGAAAGGTCACCACGGGGTCACCAAGGAAAATGGAGGCTGGAGCACCAGGGAAGGCCGCATTGCTTACGGCTGAAGAAATAACTAAGGTGATGGCCGCGGAATTTGAAAAGCAGTTGGCGCAGATTGCGAAATGCATGGAGATGGTGAGGAAGGAGATGAGGGAGGTTTTGAGTGTGCTGGTGGAGGAGGCGGTTTCCCCGGTGAGGACGGAGGTGGCGAGCGCAGTGGCGGAGGTGCGAGAGCAAGGGGAGGCGCTGAAGGAAGTGGAGGAGACGTTATTGCAGCACGGTGATCAACTTGCCTCGATGGGGAAGGAGATGCGGAAGGTGATGGACACTAACCAGGATCTGCGAGGAAAAATGGAAGACCTGGAAAACAGATCCAGGCGACGAATCTGAGGATTGTGGGGCTGCCCGAAGGAGTTGAAGGACCGAAGCCGACTGAGTATTTTGCCGCGATGCTGGCAAAACTATTGGGGGAGGGGGAGGATCCCTCCCGATATGAACTGGATCGGGCTCATCGGTCGTGGAGGCCTGTACCAAAGGCGAGTGAGCCGCCAAGGGCAGTGACTCTGCTTCCATAGGTACAGTGTGAAGGAGAAGGTCCTGAGCTGGGCCAAGCAGAAGCGGGTGGTGCAGTTGGCTGGAGCTGGTATACGTGTATACCAGGACTTTACGGTGGAGCTGGCGAGGAGGCGGGCTGCCTTCAACCGGGTGAAGAGGGCACTGTACATTAGCAAGGTGCGGTGCGGCATTGTATATCCAGCAAAGCTGAGGGTGACTTACAAGCTCAGGGACTTTCATTTTGGAACGGCGGAAGCAGCGGAGGAGTTTGCGAAAGCAGGAGGACTGTGGCAGAACTGACAAATTGAGGAATGGCCATGTGCCGATGTAACCTCAATGATTGTATTTTCTTCTTTTTTGTATCACTGCGCGTGGGTGTAGAGGCTAAAGGAGCCAATGTTGTATATATTTGGACAAGGGAAGGGACGGGACTTTCACTTGAAATGAGGGCTCTTTGGGGTGTAGGTGGATATGCGGGGTTTGTGTGCTAAAAGGGGATCTTTGGGCTTTCCTAGGGCCGGGCAAGTGGGAAAGGGACCTGGGCGGGGGCCTCCACGCTGGCCGGTTTAAGCCGGCCAGTGAACGGGAGTGAGGTGGGGGGAGGGTCTGCGGCCATCGGAGCCTAGCAGAACCGGGTCCGAGTGGTCTAGCCGGGGTGGAAAGTTGGGGGGAAGGGACCGAGGTTGAGAGGAGGAGTTTTACAAGAGGCAGTGGACGGGAGGAGCTGGAGACCTGGGGGGGGGGGGGGGGGGGGTACCATGTACAGTACTCTTTCAGAGGCTGGATGGCGTGGGTAGGGGGGGGGGAGGGGAGCTGTGTAAGATTAAGGGTGACTACGGGTAATCCCTGATTCCTTTTTATCATTTGTTTATGTAAACATGCGGACTGAGGTTTGGGGGTTGGTGGGCGGATGGGATCGTTGTTATTATGGGGACTGACATATCTTGCTGATTATTGTTTATTGTTGATGGGTGGAAATGTGGGAGAAAATGTGAAAAAGGAGGAGAATTTTTAAAAAATCTTTTTTTAAAAAAAAAGAAAAAGGGTTGCTCCTCATACGTGACCCAGAGACCCAGTCCAAACTTCACCTTTTTCTTAAAAAGGGTCGACTTTATCTGATTGAACCCTGCTCTTCTCCTGGCCACCTCTGCACTCGGGTCCTGATAGATCCGCAGGATCCTGTTCTCCCATTTACAACTCCGTGTCTGCCTGGCCCACTGTAAAATACGCTCCTTGTCCAAATACCTGTGGAATCTCACCACCATTGCCGTGTGTGGGGTGGGCACTTGCGGCTCCCTCACAAGCACTGTGAGCCCTGTCCACCTCCCAAGGGTCAGGAGAATGTCCCATCCCCCAGCGTCTGCTCTTTCGGACCCCTCCGGGAGACCGACGATTCTCAGGTTCTGCCGGCGGGATCTATTCTCTAGGTCCTCCACCTTCTCCAGGAGCCTTTTCTGCTGATCTCTCAGCATCCCCACCTCCCAACTCCACTGCAGTTTGATCTTCCTCTTTCTCAGCCAGCGCCTTCTCTAGTTTCTGGATCGCCCGATTTTGGGCGTCCAATCTGAGCTCCAGCCGCGCAATTGATTCTTTAATCGGGTCCAAGCATTCCTGCTTCTGCTTGGCGAAGCACTCCTGGATAAATTGCATCAGCTACTCCGTCGACGGCTGGGTCGACAAGCCAGGACTCCGGTTGTCCGCCATGCTTTCCCCCGCACAGCTTCAGCCCAAGCCTTCTCTGTTTGTCTGTTTCTCCCTTTGCGAGAACTTCTAGTCCGTCTCTCTGTGCACCGATGTGGGAATCCAATCAACAATTGCCACTACCGTCAATTTTCCCAATCAAGTCCGGTAAAAAAAATCGGGGGGAAAGGTCCGCCCCGAGCGGGAGCCACCAAATGTGTGACCTACTCCTTCATAGCCGCCACCGGAAGTCCCCAAAAAACTGGAGTTCTAATAATAAGCAACTAAGGAATGACATAGACATAGAATTTACATTGCAGAAGGAGGCCATTCGGCCCATAGAGTCTGCACTGACCTTGGGAAAGAGCACCCCAAACCTCCACCTTATCCCCGTAACCCAGTAACCCCACCTAACCTTTTTAAGGGGCAATTTAGTCTGGCCAATCCACCTAACCTGCACATCTTTGGACTGTGGGAGGAAACCGGAGCACCCGGAGGAAACCCACGCAGACACGGGGAGAACGTGCAAACTCCGCACAGACAGTGACCCGGGAATCGAGCCTGGGTCCGTGGCATGTCAATGTGTGCACTAAACTGGCCCTCATCAAATGCCTTTGATGCATTGGCTGAGTTGACAATAAGTTTGCTTATCAGTTGAGTCTTTAATAAAATTCTACTGATTTGTAAAAGGTTCGGAAGTATTTGGGTTAAGATGACAGGGCTTTACTGGGAGCTAAATGTCCTGCACTGCACCCAGACTCATTGTGTTTCTGCGCGAGCTTGGAGACTTTTTTGCCCTTAACACTTCTCCCTCCAGTCCTGATGATACCATAAAAGATCTGAAGAAATTAATAGCTGCACAGACTGGAACAAAATGGGACAAGCTGGTCCTGAAGAAATGGTTTGTCCTTGTGTTCTTTTACATATTTACATTATTGACACTCATTTCTTGAATTACGCACGTCATGGATTTACTCAGTAACAGCAGTAACATGAATTTAGCAAGACCTAATAAGATGCGAACTGCCCAGCAATGGGTAGAAATCTGCCTAGTGACAGCAGTATTCAAAAGGTTGGATGAATCAGATATGAATAGTTTTTTAATAAATGCAGCTTATCTAGATGATTGGGAGATCAATGAGGTTTGTGCATACTCATGTCTAAGAGTCAAGGAATTTGAGAGGAGCCGACAGCCAAATACACAAGGCAGAATCAAAGTGGAACAAAGGTATTATCGCCAGTCTCCATCTAGCAGCCTGAAGACCAGTTGAAACTGAGCAGCCTCCAAAGCAGGCAGGCCAGTTTCCATTTGGCAGCCTGGAGGCCAAGTGTAACATCTAGCAGTGTGTGTGTGTTTCTTTAATAATTCTTACACAAAGACACTCCCACCCATGAACCGGTGTTCCAAGTTGGGCTACTCTTGCAGCTAACATCAGTGTGGTTGGTGACGTGTAGAATTTGCAGCACAGGGACAAACTCTGGCAAAGACCTCTGCTTCGAAGCAGCCTCAGCTCTAACCTTGCCTTTTGTTCATAAAATCATAGAATTTAGAGTGTAGAAGGAGGCCATTTGGCCCATTGAGTCTGCACCAGCCCTTGGAAAGAGCACCCTACCTAAGCCCACACCTCTATCCCAGTAAGCCCACCCAACCTTTTTGGACACTAAGGGGCAATTTAGCACGGCCAATCCACCTAACCTGCACATCTTTGGACAGAGTGGGAGGAAACCGGAGCACCCGGAGGAAACTCCCACGGACACTGGGAGAACGTGCAGACTCCGCACAGACAGTGACCCAAGTCGGGAATCGAACCCGGTTTCCTGGAGCTGTGAAGCAACTGTGCTGCCCCATTCTACTTATACAGAATTCTAAATTTTTTTTTTTGCAAAACGGTTACATTGGGCTGGTCGTTATTGAGTTTATCTTGCTGTGAAAATAATGCTGGATTGTAATTCTTTTCAGCACCATGTAGCCCTTGTGAAGAAATTGGGAACGCCATCCTGCAAAGGTCCAAGTGGCTGAAAGGGTCTATTTCAACTCTTTTTCTTCTAATTTAACTTCTTCTGATTCCAGGTATACCATCTTCAAGAATCATGTTCAGTTGCAAGATTGTATCTTTTGATGTTGTAAACCTATTGCCAGTTGGCTTCCTGCCTTTTCTGTATGAATGGAGCAAAAGGGATTAGAAAATATTTACACCTTCCTGATAGCACCGTGCTCAAACTTCTGAAAGTTTGCCCGCCGCTCGAAAGGGGAACGGCGCAGGACAAAGTTTTCAGCAAGTCAGAAATGGAGTGTAACCTAGGGGCAGCACGGTGGCGCAGTGGGTTAGCCCTGCAGTCCCACGGCGGCGAGGTCCCAGGTTCGATCCCGGCTCTGGGTCACTGTCCGTGTGGAGTTTCCACATTCTCCCCGTGTATGCGTGGGTTTCGCCCCCACAACACAAAGATGTGCAGAATAGGTGGATTGACTGCGCTAAATTGCCCCTTAATTGGAAAAAATGAATTGGGTACTCGAAAAAAATTTTTTAATGGAGTGTAATTTAACAGGGCGGTGGCGGGAGCGACACAGTAGGGTTTCCCGCCGTTCATGAGGGTAACTCCGCACCATCTTCTCGAGGGCAATTAGGAATGGGTGATTAATGCTGGGTCTAGCCCATTAATTAATTATTTTTAAAAGCTGCCGACTTCAGAATCCCACGGGGGACAAAACCCCAGTGTGAAGACCCATGGTGTGCGCATGCAGCATGGAACATTTTTGTTAATAAGAGGGATGCATATTGCTGAGCGCTGGTGAAGTCTCGGAAGCAGGGCATTGGCAAATCCGTCTCCCATTGACCAGGGCAAGTTTAACCATGACTTTAAGGAATGATAGCAGCAGTCCAAAGGTATTAACTGCTCCCATTTCCTATCCTAGAAATGATTGTGTACCTGCTCCCCCTCCCCCACCCACCTACCTCTCCAATGGCTGAGTTGCAGGAGGGAAACGTGTATGGCTTGGTGCTACAGTAGTTTTCGAGGTTGATTAACATGAAGCATGGGATAGAATCTTTTGGGTTGGGTGTTGGCTTTGTGAGTACTTTAATGGACCAAATGCAAAGTAAAATTCTAAAATGCGACCTTCCTCTCCCTTTCCTGTATCCGAATGCAACTTTATTTACTGTACCAGCCATCTCATGATCTCTTGAAGACTACCAGTTGCCATCAAATTGAACACCGTTTTTCTCAACTTAGTCTCAACTGAGACTATCTTAGTCATTCACTTGGCTGTTCAGATGATAGTGATTCCAGCCTAGGTATTTTGTGCTCTCTTGTAGCATAAACGGGTGAATCCGTAACTTCCAAAACTATTCGATACAAATTGGAGATTGTAATGTCGTGATTATGCTACTCCACCTGAAAATTGCAGCAACAACCCAGGGAAAGGGAGTACGAACCCTGCTTGGCTGCTCTGAATTTAGTTTTAAAATCTGGTGCAGATAAACGTGGCAATGGAACTGCCAGATTGCGATTTTTTTTAAAAACCCGATTGTTTCATTAATATCCTTCAGGGAAGGAAATCTACCCTCTTTCCCCAACCTGGCCTCTCCCGAGATCCCAGTCAGGAACAAGCGAAGGTTAGAGGCTGGAAACGGTCCACTCTTTCGACCTGGTCTTCCCAATGTAAATGTGGTGCATTATGCTGTCTTCCTCGGAGCGCCACGATGGGCCATGCAGGAAATGGATACAAGGGCTCAATTAGGGGGTAAAATATCCAGACCCCATGAGATGCTGGAAACTGGTGCCAAGAGATAATTTTCTGTTGTAGGACGCAAACCCTGTAGGTGATGATCCCTTCCGCAGCCAGCAACAGGCCCGGCTTCGTCTTGAAGGGGTATATCGAATCCGTGGCTGGGATTTTCCCCAATGTCGGCAAAGGATGATGCCGGGTGGGAAAAGCAGCGTTGAAGCCTTCGCTGGCAAATGTGACTTTTTCCGCCATGTAGTGTGGAATTTTGGGGGGAGGGGGGGGGATATTGAAAAGTCAAGTGTTCCACAACAAGTCACTAGCAGGGCAGCCTCACTCCAGGATTCAGGCGCTGTTTTTAAAGGCCTCCCCTGTGGACAGCTAGCAAAACAGTTCACCCAGATGCATCCCTGTGGGCATCCATTCTGACCGCACGCTGCCATGGATGGATTTTTTGACGTGGAGGGATGAGTCCGGCCCATGGGCCTGATGATAATTTATTGTAATGAACGTCGGGAAACGCGACCAGTCACTGATGGTGGGAGGTGGCAAATGGTGTCCAGCTTTCACGTTGCCGTGAAACGCGACTTTGGACGTCTCGCGATACTTTCTGCTCCTGTTGCCGAAACTGCAGGAGTGAAAAACCCCATCCTGTGTTCAAATGAACCTGCTGGACCCCCAGATCCTCCCTAACCTATCAGGTTCCAGGTCCCCCCTAACCTCTCCGGTTCCGGGTTCCCCCCTAACCTCTCCGGTTCCGGGTTCCCCCCTAACCTCTCCGGTTCCGGGTTCCCCCCTAACCTCTCCGGTTCCGGGTTCCCCCCTAACCTCTCCGGTTCCGGGTTCCCCCCTAACCTCTCCGGTTCCGGGTTCCCCCCTAACCTCTCCGGTTCCGGGTTCCCCCCTAACCTCTCCGGTTCCGGGTCCCCCCTAACCTATCCGGTTCCGGGTCCCCCCCTAACCTATCCGGTTCCGGGTCCCCCCCTAACCTATCCGGTTCCGGGTCCCCCCCTAACCTCTCCGGTTCCGGGTCCCCCCTAACCTCTCCGGTTCCGGGTCCCCCCTAACCTCTCCGGTTCCGGGTTCCCCCCTAACCTCTCCGGTTCCGGGTTCCCCCCTAACCTATCCGGTTCCGGGTCCCCCCTAACCTATCCGGCTCCGGGTCTCCCCCCCTAACCTCTCCGGTTCCGGGTCTCCCCCCCTAACCTCTCCGGTTCCGGGTCCCCCCCCCTAACCTCTCCGGTTCCGGGTCCCCCCCCTAACCTCTCCGGTTCCGGGTCCCCCCCCCTAACCTATCCGGTTCCGGGTCTCCCCCCCCCTAACCTATCCGGTTCCGGGTCTCCCCCCCCCCCCCCCAACCTATCCGGTTCCAGGTCCCCCCCTAACCTCTCCGGTTCCGGGTCTCCCCCCCCCCCCCTAACCTATCCGGTTCCGGGTCCCCCCTAACCTATCCGGTTCCAGGCCCCCCCTAACCTATTCGGTTCATATAAATACCATCCAGTTCCTCAATTATTTTCTGAACCTTGATCCAGTCGCCAGAGCCTCTAACTTTTCTAAAGTATCTAGACTTGGCCCTTTTGGCTAACGAGGACATTTTAATCTGGGAAACACTGCTGTGGCTGTTCCCTGCAGCTTGTCCACAGCCTGGCTACTGCCCCACTTATCGCAGAATCAACAGTGGAGCCAGTATTCTAAAGGAGGTCTAACCAAGGTCTTGTACAAGGACAGAATTGTATCTTAGTAACTTATCATGTGAATAATCAGCGGAGGCCTCCTCGCACTCCACACAGCAGGATCGGAGAAACTGCTTGGCTGAGGGAGTTTGCATTCGCTGAATAAATAAATCATGTGAATAGAGCCTAGATGCTGCTCGTTTTAGCTTCAGCCTCCTGTCTTGATCATGACCTTTCAGCGAGGGATGCTCTCAGCACCCAGACCCTTTTCCTTCACCAATGACCTCCATTCTGTTCACTGCACACTGTGCATATATATTTAGCATCAGACGTGCCACTTTTCGCAGTTGAATGTGATTTGCCAATCATTAGACCATGGGCAGAATTCTCAGGCCGTTCGCTGGCGCAGTGATTCGCTGTTCCTGCCGGCAGCGCACCCTCCGCCCGCGGGTTTCCGGGCGGCTTGGGGTGGTTTCAGTGGGAAACCCCATTGACAGGCGGCTGGGGTAGGGAATCCTGCCGCTAGGGAATGGGCTGGCACCGGAGCGGACTGGCAACGGAGGTCCCTGGCTCAAATCTCCCAACATGTCGAGACGGTTACAGGAATTGGGAATCCTCGACAGTCCTAACACCCACAGATAATTTATATAATCTGGAAACTTGCGGCTCATCTCCCCAACTCTTAAACCAGGTTATTAATATCGTTGGTAAATAGGAAAGTTCCAAACATCGATCCCTGTGGAATAGCAACCACTTGCTAAGCAAATTCAAACCCAATGACCATCTTTTACCGATTAGCATCCTGCTTTTGGTTCAAAGGGAAGAAACTATCACTAACTCAATCTTCCAGAGAAGGTTCCTCCAAGCTTCCTGAAGATCCAATCCCTTCCTTTTGATTATTGCCCCAATTCCGTCTACCCCCGCTCACTAACCCGGTGACTTCTTCAAAATAATTCAAGTTCCTTTGGTTCAGATGTGGTGTGGGAAGGGCTTTTTTGTTTCGATTATTTGAGGCGGCATTCCGTGAGGAAGGGCAATCCAGGTCATCCTTCATGTTGCTGTGTGAAGTAGGATTGAATTGGGCGCCGTAATGCGGCCTGTGCATTCCTCAGCATCGATGTGCCTTAACCAGGCTGCCTGCAGATGAGATCCATGATGGGATGAACCTGGAGCTGTACTACCAGTAAAAGAGATTGCACCATGAGGCGGACCAGCTTATCACCGACCATCGACACCATTCATCGAGAGAGAAGACTTGTGACTTCACAATGAAGCTTTTGTGTTTGCTTTTCTGAAGAACACTGATGATTTGTTATTGTATATTTTCCTGAACTATGTTCCCCGTTTTTTTTTCCTTTATATTTCATAACAGCTTTAATATCAGGTTTCTTATGCATGTCCAGTCTGAGGTTTTGTTTTTTAAATCCCCCAAATTATAGATGGATAATGTTGCTGCGTGTGTGTTGCAACAGCTTTTTCCTTCCTTGCCACATGCCATGCTTAGCCGAGCAGCGAGAGTGCTTCCCAGAGCTGAGGTTTATCAGTACGCGACACTTTCCACTCTGCGGCCTCTTCAACTTGTGTACTGAGGGTGCTGGTAGCCAGCATTCTGTGTACCGAGACGCAAGACTTGCAAGTGATCACTGGGTTAGGGAGGGGATAGATAGACAGTGACAGTGATTCGGTCTTTCGGGTTAACCTTAGAGGTTGGAAGCGAGCATTCTATTATTCCCTTTCCCTGAGTACGTATGCAAGAAACTCAATTAGCAGGATGGTGGCAGGAGAGAATGCGACTTCCAAAAATATTCTGCCCCTTGTCGAACCAGGCACTGTTGAAGGGAACCATGTTTATATGTCTGTTTAAATAAATAGAATTAAAATCTGGAGATTTGCTTCACTGTGTCTCTGCTTCTTAGGATGCACTCTTCTTGTGCATCATGCTATAAATGATGCTTAGTCGCTGTCCTTGTGAGCTACTTGGACAGCTAATGCTAATATCTGATGAATACACCTTTTATTTCAAGCTAACATACTTGTCTGTGTTTAAATGGATGGTCACCCCACTGACCTTGTGTCAGAACCAGTTTTTTTTTTGTCTGCTACCAGCTTAAATGTTCCAAGCCGCAGACCATCCTGACTTGGTGATATACCGGCCGTCCCTTCACTGTCGCTAGGTCAAACATCCTGGAATTCTCCCTAACAGCACTGTGGGTGTACCGACAGCACACAGACTGTCGCGGATCAAGAAGGCAGCTCACCACCTTCGAGAGGACAATTGGGGATCGGCAATGAATGCTGGCCTGCTAGCGACGCATCCAAAATCGAATAAAAGGAACTCTTACTACCTGCACTGCAGCTAGCCTATCAACAAAGGCTGCTGTAGAGATTTTTGCATTGATGTATTTTCCCTGGGATCCCAAAATAGCTGAGGGTAGATGATGACTCTCTCTTCCCTCCCCGTTCACCTGAACATAAATAGCCACAGTGCCCGCTGACCTGCTGTGAAGCAGCTGTATTTTGTAGCCTTTGCCCCAAATGGACTCCCGGAGGCCTGATACCTGATGGAACCACAGAGGGAAATCGGCAACGGTGTGGCCCGTCCGGCGTGTCTGTCCCCCCTGTCCTTACTGCGGCACGGTCATGGTATTAACACCAGGCTGGCTCACCAAGCGACTTGAACCAATCTGCTAGCTATCCTTAAATTGATTTATCTCTGACTAAAATTTATCGAAACTGTCTAAAATATTTGCTGATTGACATCTTCGGTTCGTACAGCAGGCCATTTGGCCAGTCGTACCTGTGAGGGTCAGTTAGCCCTATCCTTCTCGTCTTTCCCTACTTGAATCTGCCTCCACTCCTCCTTCAGTTTATGCGGTCTGCATCATAACTCGTGTATTCATTGATTCCAATGTACATTCCAACGAGAACCCATCATCTGTGGTTAACTAAAAAAGTTAAAGATCGTATCGAACTTTAAAGAAAAAGCATAGGCTGGATTCTGGATTGATATGGGGTGAAGGGTTATCGGGGGGGGGGGGGGGTCGGCAGGATTGTGGGGTTGAGGTTACAATCGGATTAGCCACGATCTTATAGAATGGTAAACAGGCTCGAGTGGCCTACTCCTAATTCGTATGTTGAACATTGTTCAGATTTATTTGCAGAAGCGTTTCTTTGAATTGCAGTTTATTTTCCTCCTTCCCGTTATTAGGAATGTGAATTTTGCCATCATATGGACAGACCACTGCAGCCCCGTGCCCATGGGGCAGGAATGAAATTAAGATGGAGTCAAATGCTTGAAAGTTTTATTCAAAGTTAAATGATACATGTACTCGTGGCCTACGTAATGAGCTTATAAAGGATGCAGCAGCAAATACATAGCAGTTGGGTGGAATCAATCCTTCAGATGCTTTCTTTCCTCATCTTCCATCTGACCTGGCTAAAGGGTCATTGCAACATCTCCTCAAAGACCTCACATCACGCCAAGGCTTTAAAAAAAAAAGCGTCATTCGCAGATTGTGGATGTCGCTGGCAAGGGCCACAGCGTATAAAGTCCTCTAATCGGTGGCGGTGAGCCGCACTGTCTTGCTGGGCCATTTCAGAGGCTCTCTTACGTGAACCACATTGCTGTGCGTCTGGAATTACGTATAGTCCAGACTGGGTAAGGGCAGCAGATTTCCTGCCCTAAATGTCATGCGTGAACCAGATGGGTCCTTGTGACAGTCCAGAAGTCTCATGGTCACATTGCTGAGGCTAACTTTTCAATCCAGATTTGTTTATTTAATGTAGTTTCCCGAGCTTTCCCGGTGGGGTTTCATCCGTTAGCTCGATAATTACTCCAGCCCTCAAGGTTACTATTCGAGCAACATGACCACTGCACTTCCATACCCTCCTGCTGACTGATAAAAGGATTTACGTCATGACTTTGGGGCATGACATAAGGTATCATCTATGTGCACAGAAAAGATTAAACGTATAGACCCATCCATCAGAAGGTTAAGGCCAAGGTTATTTTACTTGTCAATTACACATATTACCTGTCAGCTACTTTTGCATGTTTTCCAAATTCTAGCATTTAAGTACAGAATTGGAACTTGAAATGAGATTCTTTCCAAGTTACCTGAATTTATTAACTGTTCCCCCAGCTGAGTTAGCAGGCAGTCAGTTACCATGTCGCTTTTAGGCGACACGGTGGTTAGCTGCCTCACACTGCCACAGACCCGGGTCCGACTCCGGCCTCGGGTCACTGTGTGGAGTTTACACGTTCTCCCCGTGTCTGCATGGGTTTCCTCTGGGTGGCTCCAGTCCAAAGATGTGCAGGTTCGGTCGATCAGCCATGCTAAATTCCCCTTTAGTGTCCAAAGATGTGCAGGTTAGGTGGGGTTACGGGGATGGGGTGGGGGAGTGGGCCTAGCGTAGGGTGCTCTTTCGGAGGGTCGGTGCAGACTCGATGGGCCAAATGGCCTCCTTCTGCACTGAGCATTCTATGGTTAAAGCTTTACCACTTGCTCTCACCTGCGTGTAACTGAACGTGGGATCTGAATACGGGGAAGGAGGGAAACTACAAATTCATTTTAATGATGTCTGTGTGATTTGATTTCTGGGATTAGAACATTTGAACCTCCGACCTTTCTGAAATTCCCTCTCTCTAGTATGGAAGAATGAGAGGTGATCTTATTGAAACATAGAAGACCCTGCGAGGACTTGATAGGGCGGATACCGGGGGGGGCGGGGGGGGTTCCTCTGGTGCGGGTGACGAGATCAAAGGGACGCAGTTTAAAAATAAGAGGTCTCCCTCTTGAAACTGAGATGAGGGGAATTTCTCTCAGAGAGTAGTGGAGGCCAGGTTATTGAATTTATTCAAGGCTTAAGTTAGCTAAATGTTTGATGGATTGGGGAGCCAAGGGAGGCCGGGGGGGTAGGACAGGAAAGGGACCATAATCAGACCTGCCACGATCTCGAATGACGGGGCAAGCTCCAGGCGCCAAATGGCCTCCTCAGGCTCCTAAGTCCTATCCAATGTATTGCACGATGGTAAAACAGTAAAAGAGGGGGAAAAACCTTCGATGGAGATGAAAGATTGACCATCGCAATGTGCTCTGTAGTTGATTGTTCACCGCTGGTGATGTGGAACAAATTGGCCTGATTTTATGGTTAGCAGCAAAGGTACGATGCATGCTGTCCCATCGTGCTTCCTGCTCCCATAGAATGTTGTTAGGCCTTTGCACTGAAATTTAAGGTACTTGGAAAACCTTTCCAATGCAATCCCCCTCTACAGGGGATGTGTGTGTGTGTGAGCAGGGCAAACAACAAAACGGTTCATCGCCCAATTAGACTTAAGAATCCTCACAAAACGGGAAATAGAAATGGGAATATTTTAATTCAATGTAAAATCACGTGTAGAAAGTGAAATAAAACGAGAGAAAGAAAGATGGTAATGAGCGAGAGAGGTCGAGATGGAAAGAAAAGGTTTTAAAAATGAATTCCGTTTTTTAAAAATCTCCAACAATGATTAAAATCTGAAGGATTGAGACTCCACACTTGTAAAGTTACACTTCCAGGGCCAGAGAGGTTGTTTGATTGTGATTAAGACTTAGCTGGCTGTTAAAAATTCAATTACCCTGAATGTAGCAACCCTAACTTTTAATGGCCTGTTTAGAGAGTATCTAGTGATTAAGTATTGCAAGTCAGTGTGTTTTGTGTATATCAATGTTGAGTCTCTGAATGATATTTGACTGAGTTTGTGGCACAGCAGGATAAACCAGATGGCAAATTCCAGATTGCCATGTGTAACTGCACACATGCAGACCACAGAAACCGCTAGCTGATTTAGTTCAGAAAGAGAGGGAGCACTGGTACCCTTGCCACTATTCCTATTGTAAGATCCGGGAGATTGTGTTGGTTACGGCGGAAACCGCGCACATTTTTCTCTCATTTTCAAGCAGGGGCAGGAGCTACCTAAAAGATAAAAGCAAATTGCTGCAGATGCTGGACTCTGAAACAAAAACAGAAAATACACAAGACATTCCCAGCAACAAAGAGTCATCCGCACTGGAAACGTTAGCCCCCTTCTCTCTCCACAGACGCTGTCAGAACTGCTGAGATTGTACAGCTGTTCTTGTTTCAGCTACCTGAAAGGTTTGCTTTCTGTATAATTGGTGTTCAACCCAAGTGGAAACCTGTCATTCCACACTGAACTGTAACTGAAAATTCTCCTTTCTTATTGAAGTTAATTTGTGGTGTTACTGGAAACTTTAGACGATGCTTTCCTGTTGAGTTTCGTTCTGGCATGCAAACGCACTGTATCCCCAAATCACTAACAAATGTACTGCATAAGTAAATATTTCAGAGTTTCAAGAGGAAATCCATTCGCCTATTCCCCCTCTGATACTATTATCTGATCATCCCCTGGCGCCGCCTGCTCTTGTTGGCCTTGTTCGTCCGATTCTGATACTCCTGGCCCACACTGTTGCTCCAGACTGGTGGTGCTGACTTCCCGTGTATCTCGTGACAGTTCAGCATCATTTGTGGTTGCTTGCTCTTCGGTATTCTCTGCAGGATCATCTCCCATCCTGGCTTGAGTTTCACTTGTTCTCTCTGCTGATGGCATTAGGTGCACGTCCTGATTTTGCTCCAAAACCTCTAGGCGTTCCGTAAGATTCCCCGAGCACGGCGGACCGTGCACCCGTGGGATATCTTGACGTCCTTCAGAACCCTTGGCAGATGTTTCTTGAATTTTTTCGGTCTGGATTTCTAAGTCTTCCTCAGCATCGTTGGTTGTTTGTAAATCAGTCTCGGGCGGCGCTTCTCGTCCAGCTTCGGCACCTGTTGGTGGCTCTTGATCGTGGCACGCGGGTGCTGAGGCCACATCTTCTTGCGTTTCCTCAAGCAATGTGTCAACTTCACTTGACTTACCACTGCCGTGGCCAGCCGCTATTGAGCCATTATCAGTAGCTGTGGATGACTCCATCTGACCTGCAATCTCACCACTGTTCACACTAGCCGGAGTCTCCTTTGTGCCTTCGGAGTGTTCCTTGAAGTCAGGCTCGGCTACAACGCCCAGCAAAATATCTGCCATGCCTCCCTGGCCAGTTTGTCTCTCTCCTGCGGTTCCTGGGGCTCCAGACCTTTCTTCACCAGCTGTGCACAGAGCCTGGGAATGCTCAGAGTCTTGAGCGTTCTCTCCCATTGTTCCTTCCAAGTCAGAGGAAAGGCCAGTATCCTTCATTGCAGTTAATACTTCTGTCGCCTCTCTGCAGCCCTGGCTTTCCGATTCCCGCAACTGATTTTGACCATCTTCTACAGATTTACTTGAATTTCCATTGGGCCGCTCTTCCGTACACGGGTTTCCGACTCCTGCCTTAAGTCCAACATCAGTGCTGTACATAGCCTCGCACAGGTTTCCCTCAAGTTCCTTCGCAGCCTCCGCTGAGAGAACCAGTCCAGATCCCATATTTCCGTCGCGTTTTTCTGGGCCTACTGCTCCTTTACCTGCACCGCCTTCATTTCTTCCAGCCACTTGTTCTTCAACATTAATCTCACCACAGCCCGCTTCTTCCCGTTGCACCTCCATAACCGTTGCTTCTTCAGTCGCCTCCTTCTTCTCAATTATGTCTTCATTGGCTGTGGGCTCTGCAGCTCGCTCTTTGCTTGGGGCATTCGGATTTTCACACTCGGCAGTGGATATTTCAGCAGGATGTTCTTCAGCTTTCTGTGTGGTCATTTCCTTGCCAACTTCCACCTCTGCCATGTCTCTCTTGGATTTGTTGAACTCCCAAGAAGCCCCAGCGTATAAATTGTTGTGATCGGGTTTCTAAATCGCCACGAATTTAGCCTCTTTTTTTCTTTTCAGGCCTTGCAGCCTGCCAGACCTTTAAGTAGAAAGTGTCTTTGTTGAAGCTTCTGCCTCCCTATTTGGCTCGGTGTCGGCAGATGCTTTGATACCAATCTATGAAGATCTTGGGAAGGTTCTGGTTCATCAGCGGTGCTATTAGAATGCAAGTTGTTGTTGGTATCTTTTGGAGAAATTTCTGCTTAAACACAAATGAGAAGGATTAGGACGATTGCATTCAAAGACCAAACAAAGTTACTCATTCAGAAATGCAAATATTACATCATGGCCTTGAAGCTAGGGCTATCCACGAGTCCACAGAGTTTCTGTTTAATAAAATACACTTTTTGGATCAGATTCCCAATCTTCTCCCCTGCCTTTCCCAGTTGGACATTGGGACAATAGTTGTGGTGATATGCATGTTCACATAAATGTATCTAGTTGTATATATCAGTGCGCATAGCTATCGGTCCGACCTCTGATCAGCAGGCGGCGCCAGAGATCCATCACGGCATTGGAGACACCGGCCAGTTGGTAGTAAGTCGTACATCAAGATAGTTGCACTTAGAGTAGCTCCAGGAAAATTCACTGAATTCATTTAGTAGCCATTGTCTGTATAGTAATGTGTTAGTTATCTTTCCACGTGTTTGCTAAGAAATCATTTTCCTTGTTAAACAACTCGATGTACCTCATTACACGGGTGGGATCACAGAACACAACAATAGTGACATTTTCTGAGCCTCAGGGGGGAACTATCTATCCCTGCAATGGTCTGCCGTGGGCATTTAGCCATCCTCTGCTTCACAACATTGTTAAGCATTTGTTGGTGTCAGTCTAGAGTTTAAGACCTGCTCTGAATCCTGAGCTGAATCTTTTACCCTGGCTCTGGGTTAAGGCTTCACTTGCATTATCGTTGTGAGGTCTGCCTGAAGCCATCCCCCCCCCCCCCCCCCCCCCCACCCCCTCCAGTTAAAATACAAGCGTAATTCTCAACTGGTCACTGGCCACATACTGAGTTTTAATAACAGGATCTCAGAAATAGTAGCAACCAAATGAAATGCTTGATAATCTAGAGAAATGAACTTGACAAAGCTCAGGATGATTTGTGAGCTCAGTTTGATTGTATTCAGAGTGTAGGTCATCACTGCAACTGTAAACCCTGATTCAGAAGTGGACCGTAAAGTAACTTCCTGTAAATTAAGTTCAAACTCAGAAAGGCGTTTGCAAAAATTAAATGATTAATTTGTTTCTTAACCAGGTGTGAAAATAATTTATAACCTGGAGGGAAATTGCCCTCGAATGAAAATAGAATATTCAGTATCTCGTAGATGCTAACGCAATCACAGCAGTAGTTTTGAGACACACCAGGTCCAAACTTGTGGATTTAACAGTTTGCCCAGGACAGGAGGTGAAGTGTTCACCTGCACATTGCTTCTCCCAAAGTGGCGCATTGTGCAAAATGCTTTTGAAATGTAATGGGGGCATTGCAAACAGCACAGAAGGAGGCCATTCGGCCAATTGGGCTTGTGCAAGCTCTTTGAAAAAGCTAACCATTCAGACTCACGTCCTGTTCTTTGCCTTACAGCACTGAACCTTATAGCGCAGTCCACCAAGATGCGCAGATCCAGTTGATTGGCCACGCTAAATTGCCCCTTACTGTCAAACAGGTTAGGTGGGGTTATGGGGATAGGGCAGAGGAGGGGGGATAAGGCAGGGTACTCTTTTGGAGGGTCGGCGCAGACTCGCTGGGCCGAATGACCTCCTTCTGCACCGGAGGGAACGCCACGGCATCTGCACCCCCTGCCCTTTGAGGCAGAATTTTGAGTATCAGTTTGACAATTTCACTGTGGAAAAATATACTTGTTTCCTTTTGGTTAGCACGGTGATTTAATCTCAAAACGCACACATAGGCCATTAAAAAAAGACACTAATTACCTGTTACAAGACTTTTCGTAAAGTTTCAAGGAGATCCTCTCCACTTGGGACAGTGTTCCTCTCCCTCTCAGCGTCTGACTCCCAAGTCCTGGGAAATGTAGAATGGCACTGATTCATATGAAGGCACTGTATGCTGGGGGACCGTCTGGAGAAAGAGCGTCAGTATTTCAGTGATTATAGCGGAGCTGAGGTCCCAGTGAAGACGGGATGAGGACTGTCTGTTGACTGTTTTCAGTGCAGCACAGGAAGCAGTAATGGTTCCAAACGACAAGAGCAGTTCTAGGGAGGCTGCTGTGAGACTGGCAACGTTGCCTGGCAGAGGGCTGCATCTGAGACAACTGCAAGCTTTCACGGCATGTCAATAAGTCGAAATGAAAAGATTCTTTCATAACCAGGAGCCTGGAGTTATCGCTCAGCTAGCTTAGGATAAATAAGTATAGACGAACCTGGCAGTGCATCAGTTAGAGAGCCGGTGTTCATAGAATCGTCGAGTCCCTACAGTGCAGAAGGAGGCCACTTGGCCCATCGAGTTTGCACCGACCCTCCGAAAGAGCACCCTACCCAGGCCCACTCCCCCCACCTCATGCCATCCCCCTACCTCAACCCCACAGCCCCACCTAACCTGCACATCTTTGGACTGTGGGAGGAAACCGGAGCACCCGGAGAAGGTTAGGTGGATTGGCCTTAATAAATTGCCCTTAGTGTCCAAATGAGGTTGGGTGGGGTTGCTGGGTTGAGGGGATAGGGTGGAGGTGTGGGCTTAAGTGGGGCACTCTTTCCAAGAGCTGGTGCAGACTCGATGGGCCTGAATGGCACTGTAAATTCTATGATTACACTCACCACTGTGCCAACATGCCATGTTATTGATTAAACTCAAAATAAACAGTTTGAAAGAATTATGATTAGTAATGTTATATTCTGTTGACTTAGGTGTTTTTGAATAGCGAGACAAGATGGGGTTGAATTGAAGGATATCTTGAGTTACATCAGAACCCGACCCCCATTCAATTGGCTGAGGGCAACAGACTCCAATGCCCACCTCTTCAGAATGGGGCTCTCATTTTCCTCAGGACTGACTGCAGCGGCTCACAGGATGACTTTCAATAGATCGCAATTAGAGAAATGCTCTGCTCCGCACAAAATCCTGTGCCAGAATCAGGTCGTCTGTGGAGGACAAGCATGCGAACATCAGCAACCTTGATGGAGCCAGGAGCCTCAGCATCGAGGCCATGATCATCAGAGATTAATTCCGCTGGGCTTGTCACAGCTCAGGATGCTAGCGTGCCCACTGCCAAAGCAAACCTTCTTCACCCAGCTCAAGTAATGGAGAGGGATAGGTACGTGCAACAGGGCAAGGTTTACAATTGGGGGAAGGGTAAATACGATGTTGTCAGACAAGAATTGAAGTGCATAAGTTGGGAACATAGGCTGGCAGGGAAGGACACAAGTGAAATGTGGAATTTGTTCAAGGAACAGGTGCTACGTGTCCTTGATATGTATGTCCCTGTCAGGCAGGGAAGAGATGGTCGAGTGAGGGAACCATGGTTGACAAGAGAGGTTGAATGTCTTGTTAAGAGGAAAAAGGTGACTTATGTAAGGCTGAGGAAACAAGGTTCAGACAGGGCATTGGAGGGATACAAGATAGCCAGGAGGGAACTGAAGAAAGGGATTAGGAGAGCTAAGAGAGGGCATGAACAATCTTTGGCGGGTAGGATCAAGGAAAACCCCAAGGCCTTTTACACATATGTGAGAAATATGAGAATGACTAGAGCGAGGGTAGGTCCAATCAAGGACAGTAGCGGGAGATTGTGTATTGAGTCTGAAGAGATAGGAGAGGTCTTGAATGAGTACTTTTCTTCTGTATTTACAAATGAGAGGGGCGATATTGTTGGAGAGGACAGTGTGAAACAGATTGGTAAGCTCGAGGAAATACTTGTTAGGAAGGAAGATGTGTTGGGCATTTTGAAAAACTTGAGGATAGACAAGTCCCCCGGGCCTGACGGGATATATCCAAGGATTCTATGGGAAGCAAGAGATGAAATTGCAGAGCCGTTGGCAATTATCTTTTCATCCTCACTGTCAACAGGGGTGGTACCAGGGGATTGGAGAGTGGCGAATGTCGTGCCCCTGTTCAAAAAAGGAACTAGGGATAACCCTGGGAATTACAGGCCAGTTAGTCTTACTTCGGTGGTAGGCAAAGTAATGGAAAGGGTACTGAAGGATAGGATTTCTGAGCATCTGGAAAGACACTGCTTGATTAGGGATAGTCAGCACGGATTTGTGAGGGGTAGGTCTTGCCTAACAAATCTTATTGAATTCTTTGAGGAGGTGACCAAGCATGTGGATGAAGGTAAAGCAGTGGATGTAGTGTACATGGATTTTAGTAAGGCATTTGATAAAGTTCCCCATGGTAGGCTTATGCAGAAAGTAAGGAGGCATGGGATAGTGGGAAATTTGGCCAGTTGGATAACAAACTGGCTAACCGATAGAAGTCAGAGAGTGGTGGTGGATGGCAAATATTCAGCCTGGATCCCAGTTACCAGTGGCGTACCGCAGGGATCAGTTCTGGGTCCTCTGCTGTTTGTGATTTTCATTAATGACTTGGATGAGGGAGTTGAAGGGTGGGTCAGTAAATTTGCAGACGATACAAAGATTGGTGGAGTTGTGGATAGTAAGGAGGGCTGTTGTCGGCTGCAAAGAGACATAGATAGGATGCAGAGCTGGGCTGAGAAGTGGCAGATGGAGTTTAACCCTGAAAAGTGTGAGGTTGTCCATTTTGGAAGGACAAATATGAATGCGGAATACAGGGTTAACGGTAGAGTTCTTGGCAATGTGGAGGAGCAGAGAGATCTTGGGGTCTATGTTCATACATCTTTGAAAGTTGCCACTCAAGTGGATAGAGCTGTGAAGAAGGCCTATGGTGTGCTCGCGTTCATTAACAGAGGGATTGAATTTAAGAGCCGTGAGGTGATGATGCAGCTGTACAAAACTTTGGTAAGGCCACATTTGGAGTACTGTGTACAGTTCTGGTCGCCTCATTTTAGGAAGGATGTGGAAGCTCTGGAAAAGGTGCAAAGAAGATTTACCAGGATGTTGCCTGGAATGGAGAGTAGGTCTTACGAGGAAAGGTTGAGGGTGCTAGGCCTTTTCTCATTAGAGCGGAGAAGGATGAGGGGCGACTTGGTAGAGGTTTATAAGATGATCAGGGGAATAGATAGAGTAGACAGTCAGAGACTTTTTCCCCGGGTGGAACACACCATTACAAGGGGACATAAATTTAAGGTGAAAGGTGGAAGATATAGGAGGGATATCAGAGGTAGGTTCTTTACCCAGAGAGTAGTGGGGGCATGGAATGCACTGCCTGTGGAAGTAGTTGAGTCGGAAACATTAGGGACCTTCAAGCAGCTATTGGATAGGTACATGGATTACGGTAAAATGATATAGTGTAGATTTATTTGTTCTTAAGGGCAGCACGGTAGCATTGTGCATAGCACAATTGCTTCACAGCTCCATGGTCCCAGGTTCGATTCCGGATTGGGTCATTGTCTGTGTGGAGTCTGCACGTCCTCCACGTGTCTGCGTGGGTTTCCTCCGGGTGCTCCGGTTTCCTCCCACAGTCCAAAGATGTGCGGGTTAGGTGAATTGGCCAATGATAAATTGCCCTTAATGTCCAAATTGCCCTTGGTGTTGGGTGGA
Source organism: Scyliorhinus torazame (assembly GCF_047496885.1). NCBI lineage: Eukaryota > Metazoa > Chordata > Chondrichthyes > Carcharhiniformes > Scyliorhinidae > Scyliorhinus > Scyliorhinus torazame. Next base: position 9,796,989 of record NC_092733.1, on the reverse strand, counting down.
GGTGTTGAGTTTGGGTAGGGTGCTCTTTCCAAGAGCCGGTGCAGACTCAAAGGGCCGAATGGCCTCCTTCTGCACTGTAAATTCAATGATAATCTATGATTAATCTAGGACAAAGGTTCGGCACAACATCGTGGGCCGAAGGGCCTGTTCTGTGCTGTATTTTCTATGTTCTATGTTCTATGTAAGGAAGGTTTCCAAACAAGAGGAGGACAAAGGCAGGACTTCAAAGACACCCTGGATGGGTTACCTCAGGAAAGGAAACATGGGTATCGACGCCTGGTCAGAAGGGACCTACTTGGAGGAGCCTCCTGAGTGAAGGGACACAATTCTTCGAGAATGCCCAACGGCAAGAGGATGCCCGGAAAAGGAACCTGAGAAAGGAATACCCGCCATCGAGAGTCCAAGGACCGATCCCACCTCCCGGAAACACTTGCCAAGTGTGCACCAGCCTCCGAACGACCACCCTACCTAGACCCGCTCACTCCCCCATTCTATCCCCATAACCCCACCTCAACTGCAAATCCCTGGACACTAAGGGGCAATTCAGCGTGGCCAGAGGGGCTGGTTTAGCACAGTGGGCTAAACCGCTGGCTTGTAATCATAGTATTTATCATAGAATTTACAGTGCAGAAGGAGGCCATTCGGCCCATCGTGTCTGCACCGGCTCCTGGAAAGAGCACCCTACCCAAGGTCAACACCTCCACCCTATCCCCACAACCCAGCAACCCCACCCAACACTAAGGGCAATTTTGGACACTAAGGGCAATTTATCATGGCCAATCCACCGAACCTGCACATCTTTGGACTGTGGGAGGAAACCAGAGCACCCGGAGGAAACCCACGCACACACGGGGAGGATGTGCAGACTCCGCACAGACAGTGACCCAAGCCGGATCGAACCTGGGACCCTGGAATGCAGAACAAGGCCAGCAGCGCGGGTTCAATTCCTGTAGCGGCCTCCCTGAACAGGCGCCGGAATGTGGCGACTAGGGGCTTTTCACAGTAACTTCATTTGAAGCCTACTTGTGACCATTATTATTCTTAATTATTATTATTATCCACCTAACCTGCCCGCCTTTGGACTGTGGGAGGAAACCGGAGCACCCGGGGGAAACCCACGCAGACAACGGGGAGAACGTGCAGACTCCGCACAGACAGTGACCCAAGCCGGATCGAACCTGGGACCCTGGAATGCAGAACAAGGCCAGCAGCGCGGGTTCAATTCCTGTAGCGGCCTCCCTGAACAGGCGCCGGAATGTGGCGACTAGGGGCTTTTCACAGTAACTTCATTTGAAGCCTACTTGTGACCATTATTATTCTTAATTATTATTATTATCCACCTAACCTGCCCGCCTTTGGACTGTGGGAGGAAACCGGAGCACCCGGGGGAAACCCACGCAGACAACGGGGAGAACGTGCAGACTCCGCACAGACAGTCACCCGAGGCCGGAATTGAACCCGGGGCCCTGCCAGTGAGAGGCAGCAGTGCTAACCCCTGTGCCACCGCACCGCCCCCATCTGACTGACTCTTGAAATCCCCTCTGAGGACATCAATAATGGACAATCCATCAGCTCCTTCAGCCTCCGATCCTCAAACCCTAACTTGTTCTCGTCTGTTTGGGACCTTCATGATTTATGCAGTGTGCTCTCAATTCTCTCCAAAGCTGGCTGTAACTTGGTCCCTTCGCTTCTCAACATGAAGTAGATATTTTTTTTTCAATATAAAAGATGCAATTGTTTGCTTTAAGCAGTTTCTGTTGGGGCTGTGGCTACCGGCAGATTTATGTACAACGTATTTTTGGGAGCATGTGATGAAAGGGTTCAATTCTACTTTTTTGAAATGGTAAATAAACAAGCTGTGCTTTTAAAAAGTTGTCAACACCGTTTCCAGGGGTTTTTGAATCGTCTCTGCCAGCCATTTTATTTATAGTGCCAGCTTCCCTGAATGATTATTCTGTGATCATCTCGAGCCTCTCACATGCTCCCGATATAAGAGGTCACCCATGTCAAAGTGGCTCTTTGTGGCTGCTTTTCTAAGCACGGATTAATCCCAGAGGTTCTTGCCAGTCAGTGAAACGGCAGCAGTGTTTCAGGGTGCGCCGTATCGGCGTGGTAAACAAGCTGGCCTTGGCTTGTGCCCGCAGTCCGGCAACAGTGTTCAAGAGGGGAAAATCGAACTCGCTGACGAGCTAAAACAAACGGATGCTGTTCCTGAATTAATATTAATACTCCGCTGTGTGTACTCAGCAGCTCAATTTCAAGGTGACCAGAGCTAATGAGGCAGAATTAGCATTTTGTTCCCAAACGATGGGCTGAATTCCACCCTGTGGTTATAGATTTGGCTATAACCCGCCAGAATGACACTGATGCTTCTGATAAGATTCAGGGAATAGAAAGGCAATTCTGGAATTGATTAGACTTGTTAGTTCAAGCACGGTGGTGCAGTGGTTAGCACTGCTGCCTCACGGCGCCGAGGACCCAGGTTCGATCCCGGCCCCGGGTCACTGTCCGGGTGGAGTTTGCACATTCTCCCCGTGTCTGCGTGGGTTTCGCCCCCACAGCCCAAAGATGTGCAGGGTAGGTGGATTGGCCACGCTAAATTGCCCCTTAATTGGAAAAAACGAATGGGGTACTCTAAATTTACTTTATAAAAAACATACCAAACAACTTGCTAGTTCACCTGAGAAAGACGATAGGGGGGGGGGGGGGGGGGAGGCGTTATTTTGCGCCTACCTTGTGGTTTCCAGCGTTGAAGGCAGCCCAACAATGGCTGCCAATGGGATCTTCTGCTCCCATCAATGGCTACTGCATTTTGCCAGGCTCATTCAGCCTGTCACCGGGGGGGGGGAGGGAGGGTGGGTGGGTGTGGCCGCCTTCAGCGGGACCCAAAGGTTCCCCCCCCCGGCGGAAAGCGTTACAAAATTCCGCCCAGTGAAATTGGGACAGAAAAGGGTTAAGAAGGAACTGGATATAAGTTGACATTTTTCTACCGTAAAATTGAACGTTTCAAATTTTTAAAAAACTTATCCCCACCTAACCAGCACCTTTGGTCACTAAGGGGCAATTTAATATGGCCAATCCACCTAACCTGGTCTGCTCAAAAGATCATCAAGAGAGCTTGGCAGGAAGTCTTATGGTTCGATGGACGTTTCCCCACCTTCAGCACTGGGTTTAAGTGCTTAAGTCCCAACTCAGGACTTGATGGCCATGGGCTGTGGTAATCGCTGGCATGGCAAGTTGCCCATCCCTCATTGCCCTTGAGCTGAGTGACCATTTCAGAGGGCGATTCGGAGTTAACCACATTGCTGTGGGTCTGGAGTCGCGTGCAGGCCAGACCGGGTAAGGACGGCAGATGTCCTTCGCCGAAGGGACATTGGTGAACCAGGCCACGGAAACCCATTGGGAGATCCCACGGAATCTTGCCGACTCTGAGAAACATTGCTTTAGGCCCCCACCACCAAAATCCACAACATTGAATAAACAAAAGCATCATTTGGAAGAACAATGCGGCTTCAACGTGGTTGGTAATGATCACAGTGACTCGACGGGTGGGAGTTTTTCACCCCGTGCTACACTTCAGTGTATAATTGTACTCAGTCAGCGCTTGTTATTTTGAATTGAAGCCTTGTTCAGACTTTGCAATAATAAAATGGTCCGAATGAAAGATTATTTTATAAAGAGTGGGGGCTTGGAAAAATCAATGGCCATGTGGTTTGCATTTCATGTGATTCGACAGACAAGGATGCTTATTATGCAGTACAAAAGAGCACTGACTCTCAGGTGACCAGCTGCTGTAATAGTTTCCAGCCGAGCAATTGTCACTATTATCACAGGATGCGCTCCATTTGTGCGAATAGTGACGAACAGGCACTCTTTGTGCGTCCGACGCTCATGGGCAGCACAACCCAGAGGGTCAAACCCAACCTGATACAGCTTGGTTCCATCCTTCTTGTCTGTCCGATCAGAACATAGATTTGCCACCTCTCTGACAAACATTAAAAGCAACAGCAAGATTAGGGTTCCATTAAAAACATGTTTTGATCATCGCGGCGTGGTTTAGGGCGTGGCCTGTATGCAATAGGAATAGATGGTGTTGAACGGAGTCCTAAAGTTGTTATTCCTCGTGTTTGGCAGAAGCTTCAAATATGCCTTCTGTTAGGAAACCAAAGGTTGGGGAATTGGATGTGCATTGGTAAACATTAGAAATAAGTGCGTTTAATTTAATGTTTCTGCGCTTGGGAGGGTAAAACCTGTAGTTAGATTCATGATGGACAAAGGTGTTTGTATGTGTGGGGATTGGTTAAGTTCCAACTGGGTTTCTATTGTGCTTAGAGAGGACTACGGTGTGAAGAATAGACAGAACTAGTGGGAGTTGCTGAGAAACTGGAGGCCCTTGTAAGGATAAATAAAAGCTTTTAAGTTTTAGTTTTAGTTGAATATGTTGGCAGTTAGAGGCAGGACCTCGGGGAGTGAACATCTTCTACTCTGCTAGAAGAAAGACTGGACATGATGGGAGCTGCAAAGAAGCAGGCTTCCTAAAGTACACGTTTCAGTCATGATAACCAGGGAATTGGGACAGGAATTAAGTGAACAGAGAGCAAGGTGTTGTTCAGAAGAATTCAAGGAAGAGTAAACAAAATGATCTGAGTTAAAGAGGCAATTTCAGTCACCAGATTTAAAGTGGGACAGCAAACTTCAAAGGTAAATCAAACTTCTGATGCCACTTTAATACAGTTTGGGAATCGAGAGTTAAAACAATTGTGGGCAGTTTGGACAGCAGTCAAGCCAAAGAAGTCCTGAACGGATTGGTGCAAAATCCTGGACTGGATTCACTACTAAAAGTGGAGCAGAAGCTCTGTTTAAAAGTGTCATTTGAAAAACCTGGTCTGGATTTCAGAATGCAAGCTGCTAAGGGAAAGCATAATTATGAGAGAATATTTTAAAGCCAATTTTTGGGAGTGGAGTTTGGAAACAGTCACGGGACAATCATCCGGGGGGATATCTGAAGAGAAATCCACAGGCATAAACTTGGGTTCAGAGCGGAGAGTGTATTTGACCACAGTCACCTTATGTGTTTAAAAGGGGCTCTGTGTTAATGAGACCATTGTAACTTAAGATGTACTTAATTCATTTTTAAATCTGTGTGTAATTGTTAAGCTAAGGTGAGAGTAAAAGCGTATTATATCATCCATTTTTTTCATGTTCACATTATTTGTGATCTTTCCTTGTTGTTAGTTAGAGGCAGGACCTCGGAGAGTGAACATCTTCTACTCTGCTAGAAGAAAGACTGGACACGATGGGAGCTTTCACTCTGTTCCTCTATGTTTTATAAAACAAAATAGAAGTTACGGTCTTTTAAGCCAGGATTCCATTCTGATATTTTCCTGTCCAGTTATAGCATCAACTGGGATCATAACACATCCTAAATGCTGTTTGGCCATTATATTGGAATCAACGCTCTTCATCACCTCGTTCATTTAATTGCCAACCATTTCTTGGTGGCTTGCCCTCTCACCTCTGTGTGGCCCGATATTTATCCCTCAGTTGGCATCTTAAAAGCAGATCCTCTATTCATTGTTGGATTGGTGTTTTTGGGAGCTTGCTGTGCACAAATTCTCTGCTGCTGTGTTTGTAACAGTGGCTCCATCTTAAAAGTACTTTATTGGCTGTGGAGCACTTTGGTGCGCCTTGCGGTTGTGAACGCCGCGATATAGATGTGACTCCGTCAAGTCACTTTTGCTTTTCGCCCCCAAGATCACCGAACAATGGAGCTGCTTTCCGACCCCCGTGGCTGTGTCAGAGGGTATCACTCTAACCTCGGAGCCAGAAAGCCGGTTCAATTTCCTCGCCAGTGGCCTGAGCACAGAAATCAAGGCCGATGCTCCAGGGTGGTACTGAGAGGGTGCGGCATTGCCGAGGGTGCAGCCTGTGCGATTGGGGTGGGTGGGTTAGGGTTCCACCACGGCCGGCGCCATGTTTTCCGGCGCGACCAGTGCAGCTTGTCAGCCCTGCGCATGCGCGGCCCGGCCATACTCCGGCCATTTCCCGCGCGATCCGTGGATGGTTCACGCGGCGCTGGTGCTAGCCCCTCACCGGTACCGGAATTGGTGAGGGGCTCGCGCCGATTTTCCTGTCATGAACCACCCGCGGATTCTCCGTTGTGGCCGGCACTTAGCCGCTGGAACGGAGAATTCCACCCCCTGTTTTGAAGAAAGTTGGTCTGGTCAATGTATCCTTCAATCGACATCAGTAAAAAGCAGATCATCATCTGGTCACGATCACTTTGCTCTTTGTGGGAGCTTACTGTGTGCAAATTGGCTGCCCAGTTTCCAAAACCACAGCAGTGACAAAACTTCAATAGTACTTCATTGCCTGCAAAGACCTTTTGGGATATCGACAACATGGAACAGTCGAGTGAAATAATTCAACTGCACAACATTCAAATAACAAACACAATTTGCAAACAAAGATATTTCTGTGCTAGGACCTGCTCACTCATCACCCTCGCCCATTCTGACTATGTTGGCTTCGTTCCCCACCAATTTTAAAATCCCGTCATGGTGTTTGAATCCCTTCACAGCCCTGTCTTTCATTCTCTCTATCTCTATCCCCAATGCTGCCCAGTCTCTTAATTACAAAACTCTGGTGCGGCCGCATTTGGAGTATTGCGTGCAATTCTGGTCGCCGCATTATAGGAAGGATGTGGAAGCATTGGAAAGGGTGCAGAGGAGATTTACCAGAATGTTGCCTGGTATGGAGGGAAGATCTTATGAGGGAAGGCTGAGGGACTTGAGGCTGTTTTCGTTCGAGAGAAGAAGGTTAAGAGGTGACTTAATTGAGGCATACAAGATGATCAGAGGATTGGATAGGGTGGACAGTGAGAGCCTTTTTCCTCGGATGCTGATGTCTAGCTTCCACATTGAGCGACACCACCTGAATACCATGCACTGTAAGGTTCACCGGCCAGCGTGAGCGATGAAATTACGTGACGGGGGAGGGGTTTAGGAAGGCAATTCCAGAGGTCACCTTCATCGGAAAGCCTCGTCTTCATCACTGAACTTAGGCAGTAAGGCCACTGATCTACTCAAGCCGGGGAGAGGAGCCCAGACTGATGCAATAAATGACAAGGATGATTGCGGGGAGCAGTCAGAGGAATAGCCTCCTTCCGTGCTGTAACCTTTCTGTGGAAAGTCAGGAGTAGAAATCCCTGCTAGCTTTCTCCTCTCTTAGGCAAGAACTGAGGCGGTTTATAAGAGCATAAGATATAGGAGCAGAATTAGGCCATTCGGCCCATCGAGTCAGTTCCGCCATTCGATCATGGCTGATACGTTTCTCATCCCTATTCTCCTGCCTTCTCTCTGCAACCCCTGACCCCCTTATTAATGAAAGGCCTATCTATCTCTGTCTTAAAGACACTCAGTGAGTTGGCCTCCACAGCCTTCTGCAGCAACGAGTTCCACAGACTCACCACCCTCTGGCCAAGAAATTCCTTCTCATCTCAGCACACTAATTATTCATGAAATGTTGGATTCTGAAGTTGATTGAGTACATTTCTTGTTAATGGAAGCTTCGGGTGACAACCTCATTTGCAGAGTGAAGAGATTTCTTACGAGACAAATTGACGGTTAAGTGTCTTTTGCGAGGATTGAGAGCCGGAAGAGAGAGGAGACTGATCTTGTTGGTCTAAACTGAAGTTAAGACTGAGTTAAGAGCTGAAAACACATTGTGCTGTCACTAAACTATCATTTTAGCCATCAGATGGGTTTTAGTTATAAGCACATATCACTCTGAAACAATGACCAGTCCCTTTATCTTTAAACATTATTGCACATTTCTGGTTCATAATTCATATGTTTTAGAACATAACTTTTAGTTTTAATAATTAAAGTTTTAACTGTACATAAATGGAAAAAATAGTTAAGAAACAGATAAACCTATAATGTAAAAGAATATCAAACAAACCTAGATTTAATTAACCTCTGCTTCTCTTATAAGGCCGGACTGGATAGTGAAAAGAAAACTTTAACAATGGATCATGCGTTTCTGGACCTCTTCATAGAGCTAGGGTGTTTATCATTACCTTCATTAAAAAAAAGCTCAAAGCTAACAATTCTTGAAAAGAGAATCATAAAAATGCATTCAAAATATAAATCATTAAATGGGTCACCGAACCAAAGAATTGTGTTGAAGGTAAAATGATTTGTTTGCATTTCTGTTTGAACCATCCCAAAGCATGCCACTTTGCCATGGTGATGGTGATCCAGGGTGGAGTTTTGGTCAGATGTTCCTTTTGATTAATGTATCTCTTGTGTTTGTTGACAGAAGCCGACATTTCACTTTGGGAACAGAGAGAGGCAGTTGCAGATTTTATCTTGTGTAGACTACAGCTGACTGAATTGGCCGAGCTAAAAATATAGTTTGTCAGTTAGACTTGCAGTTCAAGCAGAGAGAATAACTTTATTATTCACTACATGGAATGCAGTGCAACTCTACCCAGTTCTGATTTTATGAGGGAAAAGCAGCTGGACTATTTGCTCTAGCTTGCAGCTAGTGGACAAAATCTACAGTGATCCTCATAGAGCCTTGTGGCAGAAATAGGCCAACAGAGATAGCCTGGAGACGGCAGCTGGATCTGCCAGCAACCTGAAAAGGAGCTGAGGTATCCACAGTCATGAGATCTGTAAAAGAAATGTTGGAGAGTCATGTAGCCAACAAAAAAAGTAAATGGGATGATCCCTATACAATCTTACCTTGGAGAATAACTGGAACACTCTCAAGATAATTAAAGTGAATTGTGGGGGGCTGTGGTACACCTTTGAGTTGGTCCAAGGAAGAGCTAATGTGCATTCAAGATTTTGTAATATAAGGGAACTCTAGTTGTCGGGGGGTTAGTAAAAATTAGAACTTTGTTTATAGCATAAGTCTTTATACGTTATAGTGTTAGGTTAGTTTATTTTCTTTGTTTATTTTCTCTTTATATAGACAATAAAGTTTGTTTTTCATGAAATCTCTTGATATAGTTCTGTCTGTTAATTGATGGATGTTCAGATTTCTTCTTTAAACGTTTACAGTCTTTAACGGGATCAGAAAAGCATCAAAGCCGACGGTTCTACTTTATTCTTCTATTCCTGTATTAACGCGACAGCAAGCTTGGGGTCGTAGGAGGGAGGGGAAACTGAGGAAGATGAGGGGTCCATGGCTGTGAGGTTCTGCAAGAGAGCACGTTGGAGGACAGGAACTGCACAATAAATCTTGATTTCAACGCAAGACACACCAAGGAAGAAGGATATCTAAAATTAAGCTTCGGCTGAAGCAGAGGGAAATTTCTGCTATATTTATTGCTGGCAATAAATTTGTAGTCCCTCTCAGATGCTGCAGAATGGCTGTTGTTAGACATGAAGAAACAGAGTTAATAATGGTGGTACAGTGGTTAGCACTGTTGCCTCACAGCACCAGGGACCTGGGTTCGATTCCGGCCTCCGGTCACTGTCTGTGCAGAGTCTGCACGTTCTCCCCGTGTCTGCGTGGGTTTCCTCCGGGTGTTCCGGTTTCCTCCCACAGTCCAAAGATGTGCAGATAATGGCCATGCTAAATTGCCCCTTAGTGTCCAAAGGTTAGGTGGGGTTTTGGGGTTACGGGGATAGGGCGGGAGAGCGGGAGGTAGGGTGCTCTTTCAGAGGGTCGGTGCAGACCTGATGGGCTGAATGGCCTCCTTCTGCTGGCCAATAAACACGGCCAATTTGCGCGCAGCAAGATCCCACTCACAACCACGTGATAACGAGCACGCCATGCGCTTTTGTGATGTTAGCTGTGGAGGTGAATTGTGACCATGGGGAAACTTGTCGCTGTAGTGCTCTGGGACCCTTTATACCCAGCCGAGAGGGCGAATGGGGCTTTGGCTGAACATGCTGCACAAAAACAGCACCTCCGACAAAGCTACACTCCCTCAGTGCCGAGTGGGAGTGCCGGCAAAATTATATGCAGCGGATAACAAGCAGAAAATATAATTCTTTACAAATTCGAACTGGAGCCTGAGCGGTGATCTCGCCTTTACCTTATTCATCTTGTTTGTTTTGGTAGTTCGGCACCACATTTCCTGACTGCAACGGGTCAGTCAGTGAACACTGAGTTCGCGACAGAGCCCCACTAACCAGGTTTGACCCCGGGCTGACCCGAAGTCAGCTGGCCCCAGTCAGCAAGAAGCCCCATTCTTCACGTCGGCACGGTGATAAGAAATTTGAATCGTTCCAGAAACTGTGGTTGCGTTGAGAATTGAACTGATGTTCCATGGCACGATTCTCCCGCAGTCGAATAGCGACTGAAGGGTTTGTCTCAGAGTCGATGGGGAGGGGGACGTGGGGGGGGTAAGGACTGTTAGCATTGGTGGAAGAATCAAGAACCAGGGGCAGGATTCTCTCAGCCCGGGGCTGTGCCGGAGACTCCCCGCGACCGGCACAAATTGCGCCACGCCGCCCTGATGCCAGCATATATTTCGCCGCAGGGCGGAGAATCGGCGCCGTTGGCGCCAGCGTGGTTGGCGCGGCGCCGGTCGGGGGCCACACTAGGCGGCCGGCCCACCGATTCCCGGCCCGGGATGGGCCGAGCAGCCGTCGTAAAAACGCCGAGTCCCGCCGCCGCCGTCCACACGTGCTCTCAGCCGGCGGGAACTCGGCGTGGAAGGGTCGAGGGCGTTCCGACCCCGGGGGGCGGAGGGGCCCTATGATGTGGCCTGGCCCGCGATCGGGGCCCACCGATCGGCGGCCCGGCCTCCCTGGCTGGGGGCCTCGTTTCTTCCGCGCCGGCCCCTGTGGCCCTGCGCATGTCGCGCCGCGGCCAGCACGTCAAAGGTAGCCACTGCGCATGCGCGGATCGCACGTCGCCCAGTCCGCGCCGGGATCAGCAGCTGGAGCAGCGTGAACCGCTCCAGTGCCATGCTGGCGCATTGTTGATCCTGAGGCAATGTTGACGCCATCGAGAAACACGGCGGCGTCAACACTTAGCCTCAGGATCACAGAATCCCGCCCCAGACGTCACGGATTTAAGATGGTTGGCAAAACAAGCAATGTCGCACTTGAGGACAAACCGTTTCACGCCGCGAGTGGCTGGGATCTGGAATGCGCTGCCTCGGAGCGCGGTGGAGGCCGGTCCAATCGAGGCTTCCAGGAGGGAATTGGATCACTCTCTGGAAAAGAAGAATGGGCAGGGTGACGGGGAGAAGGCAGGGGGATGCCGTGAGGAATATTGCTCATTCGGAGAGCTGCCACAGACATGACAGGCCGAATGACCTCTTTCTGTGCTGCAACCAGTCTGTGATTGGGTGCTCGAGAGGAACACAAGCCCGTGGAACTGTGCCCAAAATAGGTTGACTTACAATGGGTGGGTGGGGGGGCGAGGGGGGGGGGGGGGGGCGGGGAGAGAAAATTGGACGGCATTACCCATTTAATAAGGATCATGTCCTTCCAGTCCAATGTCTTGGGCTGGTCCAACCCAATGATAGAACAAGACCCTGAGCTAATGTATCAGCCTGATTTATGGGACCGCCTGACTGTGTGTCGCCCCGTCAAGGCCATGGGAAATTAGCACAGTGCTGCTCCCCTGCTGGAGAACGTGGCCAGATGTATTTATTGGGGCAGTGCCATCCTTGGAGAGCTACCTTTGTGCCAGCTCCTCTTGCGATCGTCGCCCAGGCCTTGTCGCTCACTGTCAGAGGGGTCCCTTTTCTACGTCCTCCGCCTTTGAGAGATAATTAGCGAGGGGGGGGTCAGGACATGCCACTTACTCCTGAAGAGTGGCTGTAATGTGGTCAAGTCGGAAACCAATTTTCACAGAGTAAGATCCCATGAACGATAATGTTACAACAGGCAGGTAATCTGTCATAGTGATGTTGGCTGAGGGATAAATATCTACCATTGACCAGCAGTACACAAGGTAGCGGCTCAGCTACAGAACATGAAGGCATTTAAAGCTTAATACGGTGACTCTGGATTCAGTTCCCATTCAAGTTGGGGTGTGTCACTCTGCACTCTTAACTGAGAAGGTGTGGAGACAAAAAGGATTGTCAGGTTTGCTTTATTTTAAAATATGAGTTATTATGGTAGTTCCCTGGTTGAATAGTCATAGAATCATAGAATCCCTCCAGTGCAGAAGGAGGCCCATGGAGTCTGCACCGCCCCTCCGAAAGAGCTCCCCACCCAAGTCCACTCCCCCATCCTAATCCCCGTAACCCAATAACCCCACCTAATCTTTTGGACTCAAAGGGACAATTTAGCACGGCCAATCCACCTAACCCGCACATCTTTGGACCGCGGGAGGAAACCCACGCAGACACGGGGAGAACGTGCAGACTCCGCACGGACAGTCACCGAGGCCGGAATCAAACCCGAGTTCCTGGGCGCTGTGAGGCAGCAGTGCTAACCACCGCGCCACACACTGTCTTTCTTTCAATAGTCTTTCTTTAAATGGTATTAACTGCATGTCAATGAGAGGCACGTCGATGTTAGATTTTTTTTTAAGCATCCCACACAAACTGGAAGGGACCCTGCCTCATTTGATCCTGTCTTTGGTGTTCTCATTATTCAAATAACCATTCCTCTAACCCTCTCTTTCTGATCTTCATTCTGTAAACCATTGAATGCGTCACAGTCAGCCCCCTTAGCTTGGGCTCTTCGACGAGCATGAGTCACGGCTCGTCTCCCGGCAACCCGTCTGCCAAAGGAGGGAGCTGGGGGATGAGGCAAGCACAAGAGGGGTCATTATCGTACGGCCTCCTTGTCACCACCTCCACTCCTGACCCGGCCCAGCTCTATTTCACTCCCCCAGCTTGGTGAACAGTGCAGTGGAAAAAATATGTTTGCGGTTCATGGAAAGGAAGACTGGCCTCTGTAAGCCGTCTGCCCGAAGCTCAGGACATTCCCAACCCTTTTACAGCCAGCCTGCCTTCACCGCGTGGACTGCAGCGGTTCAGGGAGGCACCTCACCACCACCTTCTCAAGGGCAATTAGGGAAACCAAATGAAGTGTCGCCACTGTTCTGGGACAGTATTGGAATTTCCCCTCAACACGGACCCTACCGCCACTGACACAGCCTCTGATGACCCATTACCGCACAACAGCCCACCCCTGTGGTGATATGTCTGTAGATAATATTACGTATACTCAGCAGTGCGACCTCCCACCAGCAGGTGGCCATGTACTCAGCAGTGCGACCTCCCACCAGCAGGTGGCCATGTATTCAGCAGTGTGACCTCCCACCAGCAGGTGGCCATGTATTCAGCAGTGCGACCTCCCACCAGCAGGTGGCCATGTGCTCAGCAGTGTGACCTCCCACCAGCAGGTGGCCATGTACTCAGCAGTGCGACCTCCCACCAGCAGGTGGCCATGTATTCAGCAGTGCGACCTCCCACCATCAGGTGGCCATGTATTCAGCAGTGCGACCTCCCACCAGCAGGTGGCCATGTATTCAGCAGTGCGACCTCCCACCAGCAGGTGGCCATGTATTCAGCAGTGTGACCTCCCACCAGCAGGTGGCCATGTATTCAGCAGTGTGACCTCCCACCAGCAGGTAGCCATGTATTCAGCAGTGTGACCTCCCACCAGCAGGTGGCCATGTATTCAGCAGTGTAATCACCCACCAGCAGGTGGCCATATACTCAGCAGTGTGACCTCCCACCAGAAGGTGGCCATGTATTCAGCAGTGTGACCTCCCACCAGCAGGTGGCCATGTACTCAGCAGTGCGACCTCCCACCAGCAGGTGGCCATGTATTCAGCAGTGCGATCTCCCACCAGCAGGTGGCCATGTACTCAGCAGTGCGACCTCCCACCAGCAGGTGGCCATGTAATCAGCAGTGCGAGCTCCCACCAGCAGGTGGCCATGTATTCAGCAGTGCGACCTCCCACCAGCAGGTGGCCATGTACTCAGCAGTGCGACCTCCCACCAGCAGGTGGCCATGTACTCAGCAGTGTGACCTTCCACCAGCAGGTGGCCATGTATTCAGCAGTGTGACCTCCCACCAGCAGGTGGCCATGTATTCAGCAGTGTGACCTCCCACCAGCAGGTGGCCATGTACTCAGCAGTGCGACCTCCCACCAGCAGGTGGCCATGTATTCAGCAGTGCGACCTCCCACCAGCAGGTGGCCATGTACTCAACAGTGCGACCTCCCACCAGCAGGTGGCCATGTACTCAGCAGTGTGACCACCCACCAGCAGGTGGCCATGTACTCAGCAGTGCGACCTCCCACCAGCAGGTGGCCATGTATTCAGCAGTGCGACCTCCCACCAGCAGGTGGCCATGTACTCAGCAGTGTGACCTCCCACCAGCAGGTGGCCATGTACTCAGCAGTGTGACCTTACACCAGCAGGTGGCAATGTATTCAGCAGTGCGACCTCCCACCAGCAGGTGGCCATGTATTCAGCAGTGCGACCTCCCACCAGCAGGTGGCCATGTATTCAGCAGTGTGACCTTCCACCAGCAGGTGGCCATGTATTCAGCAGTGCGACCTCCCACCAGCAGGTGGCCATGTAGTCAGCAGTGTGACCTCCCACCAGCAGGTGGCAATGTACTCAGCAGTGTGACCTTCCACCAGCAGGACGCCATGTATTCAGCAGTGTGACCTCCCACCAGCAGGTGGCCATGTACTCAGCAGTGTGACCTCGCACCAGCAGGTGGCCATGTACTCAGCAGTGTGACCTCGCACCAGCAGGTGGCCATGTATTCAGCAGTGTGACCTCCCACCAGCAGGTGGCCATGTACTCAGCAGTGTGACCTCCCACCAGCAGGTGGCCATGTATTCAGCAGTGCGACCACCCACCAGCAGGTGGCCATGTGATCAGCAGTGTGACCTCCCACCAGTAGGTGGCCATGTACTCAGCAGTGTGACCTCCCACCAGCAGGTGGCCATGTATTCAGCAGTGTGACCTCGCACGAGCAGGTGTCCATGTACTCAGCAGTGTGACCTCCCACCAGCAGGTGGCCATGTATTCAGCAGTGCGACCTCCCACCAGCAGGTGGCCATGTACTCAGCAGTGTGACCTCCCACCAGTAGGTGGCCATGTACTCAGCAGTGTGACCTCCCACCAGCAGGTGGCCATGTATTCAGCAGTGTGACCTCGCACCAGCAGGTGTCCATGTACTCAGCAGTGTGACCTCCCACCAGCAGGTGGCCATGTATTCAGCAGTGTGACCTCCCACCAGCAGGTGGCCATGTATTCAGCAGTGTGACCTCCCACCAGCAGGTGGCCATGTACTCAGCAGTGTGACCTCCCACCCAGCAGGTGGCCATGTATTCAGCAGGGTGACCTCCCACTAGCAGGTGGCCATGTATTCAGCAGTGTGACCTCCCACCCAGCAGGTGGCCATGTAGTCAGCAGTGCGACCTCCCACCAGCAGGTGGCCATGTAGTCAGCAGTGCGACCTCCCACCAGCAGGTGGCCATGTACTCGGCAGTGCGACCTTCCACCAGCAGGTGGCCATGTATTCAGCAGTGCGACCTCCCACCAGCAGGTGGCCATGTAGTCAGCAGTGTGACCTCCCACCAGCAGGTGGCCATGTACTCAGCAGTGTGACCTACCACCAGCAGGTGGCCATGTATTCAGCAGTGTGACCTCCCAACAGCAGGTGGCCATGTACTCAGCAGTGTGACCTCGCACCAGCAGGTGGCCATGTATTCAGCAGTGTGAATTCGCACCAGCAGGTGGCCATGTATTCAGCAGTGCGACCTCCCACCAGCAGGTGGCCATGTATTCAGCAGTGTGAACTCCCACCAGCAGGTGGCCATGTACTCAGCAGTGTGACCTCCCACCAGCAGGTGGCCATGTATTCAGCAGTGTGACCTCCCACCAGCAGGTGGCCATGTACTCAGCAGTGTGAATTCGCACCAGCAGTTGGCCATGTATTCAGCAGTGCGACCTCCCACCAGCAGGTGGCCATGTATTCAGCAGTGCGACCTCCCACCAGCAGGTGTCCATGTACTCAGCAGTGTGACCTTCCACCAGCAGGTGGCCGTGTATTCAGCAGTGCGACCTCCCACCAGCAGGTGGCCATGTACTCAGCAGTGTGAACTTCCACCAGCAGGTGGCCATGTATTCAGCAGTGCGACCTCCCACCAGCAGGTGGCCATGTACTCAGCAGTGTGACCTTCCACCAGCAGGTGGCCATGTATTCAGCAGTGTGACCTCCCACCAGCAGGTGGCCATGTATTCAGCAGTACGACCTCGCACCAGCAGTTGGCCATGTATTCAGCAGTGCGACCCCCCACCAGCAGGTGGCCATGTATTCAGCAGTGCGACCTTCCACCAGCAGGTGGCCATGTATTCAGCAGTGTGACCTCCCACCAGCAGGTGGCCATGTACTCAGCAGTGTGAATTCGCACCAGCAGGTGGCCATGTGTTCAGCAGTGCGACCTCCCACCAGCAGGTGGCCATGTATTCAGCAGTGTGAACTCCCACCAGCAGGTGGCCATGTACTCAGCAGTGTGAATTCGCAGCAGCAGGTGGCCATGTATTCAGCAGTGCGACCTCCCACCAGCAGGTGGCCATGTATTCAGCAGTGTGAACTCCCACCAGCAGGTGGCCATGTACTCAGCAGTGTGACCTCCCACCAGCAGGTGGCCATGCATTCAGCAGTGTGACCTCCCACCAGCAGGTGGCCATGTACTCAGCAGTGTGAATTCGCACCAGCAGTTGGCCATGTATTCAGCAGTGCGACCTCCCACCAGCAGGTGTCCATGTACTCAGCAGTGTGACCTCCCACCAGCAGGTGGCCGTGTATTCAGCAGTGCGACCTCCCACCAGCAGGTGGCCATGTACTCAGCAGTGTGACCTTCCACCAGCAGGTGGCCATGTATTCAGCAGTGTGACCTCCCACCAGCAGGTGAGCATGTATTCAGCAGTGCGACCTCGCACCAGCAGTTGGCCATGTATTCAGCAGTGCGACCTCCCACCAGCAGGTGGCCATGTATTCAGCAGTGTGACCTCGCACCAGCAGTTGGCCATGTATTCAGCAGTGCGACCTCCCACCAGCAGGTGGCCATGTATTCAGCAGTGTGACCTTCCACCAGCAGGTGGCAATGTATTCAGCAGTGCGACCTCCCACCAGCAGTTGGCCATGTATTCAGCAGTGCGACCTCCCACCAGCAGGTGGCCATGTAGTCAGAAGTGTGACCTCCCACCAGCAGGTGGCCATGTACTCAGCAGTGTGACCTCCCACCAGCAGGTGGCCATGTATTCAGCAGTGTGACCTCCCACCAGCAGGTGGCCATGTATTCAGCAGTGTGAACTCCCACCAGCAGGTGGCCATGTACTCAGCAGTGCGATCTCCCACCAGCAGGTGGCCATGTACTCAGCAGTGTGACCTCCCACCAGCAGGTGGCCATGTACTCAACTGTGTGACCTAGCACCAGCAGGTGGCCATGTACTCAGAAGTGTGAACTCCCACCAGCAGGTGGCCATGTACTCAGCAGTGCGACCTCCCACCAGCAGGTGGCCATGTACTCAGCAGTGGGACCTCCCACCAGCAGGTGGCCATGTACTCAGCAGTGTGACCTCGCACCAGCAGGTGGCCATGTATTCAGCAGTGTGACCTCCCACCATCAGGTGGCCATGTACTCAGCAGTGTGACCACCCACCAGCAGGTGGCCATGTATTCAGCAGTGTGACCTCTCACCAGCAGGTGGCCATGCATTCAGCAGTGTGACCTCCCACCAGCAGGTAGCCATGTATTCAGCAGTGTGACCTCCCACCAGCAGGTGGCCATGTATTCAGCAGTGCGACCTCCCACCAGCAGGTGGCCATGTAGTCAGCAGTGTGACCTCCCACCAGCAGTTGGCCATGTATTCAGCAGTGTGACCTCGCACCAGCAGTTGGCCATGTATTCAGCAGTGTGACCTCCCACCAGCAGGTGGCCATGTATTCAGCAGTGCGACCTCCCACCAGCAGGTGGCAATGTATTCAGCAGTGCGACCTCGCACCAGCAGTTGGCCATGTATTCAGCAGTGCGACCTCCCACCAGCAGGTGGCAATGTATTCAGCAGTGTGACCTCCCACCAGCAGGTGGCCATGTATTCAGCAGTGTGACCTCCCACCAGCAGGTGGCCATGTATTCAGCAGTGTGACCTCCCACCAGCAGGTGGCCATGTATTCAGCAGTGCGACCTCCCACCAGCAGGTGGCAATGTATTCAGCAGTGCGACCTCGCACCAGCAGTTGGCCATGTATTCAGCAGTGCGACCTCCCACCAGCAGGTGGCAATGTATTCAGCAGCGTGACCTCCCACCAGCAGGTGGCCATGTATTCAGCAGTGTGACCTCCCACCAGCAGGTGGCCATGTACTCAGCAGTGTGAATTCGCACCAGCAGGTGGCCATGTATTCAGCAGTGCGACCTCCCACCAGCAGGTGGCCATGTATTCAGCAGTGTGAACTCCCACCAGCAGGTGGCCATGTATTCAGCAGTGTGAACTCCCACCAGCAGGTGGCCATGTACTCAGCAGTGTGAATTTGCACCAGCAGGTGGCCATGTATTCAGCAGTGCGACCTCCCACCAGCAGGTGGCCATGTATTCATCAGTGTGAACTCCCACCAGCAGGTGGCCATGTACTCAGCAGTGTGACCTCCCACCAGCAGGTGGCCATGTATTCAGCAGTGTGACCTCCCACCAGCAGGTGGCCATGTACTCAGCAGTGTGAATTCGCACCAGCAGTTGGCCATGTATTCAGCAGTGCGACCTCCCACCAGCAGGTGTCCATGTACTCAGCAGTGTGACCTCCCACCAGCAGGTGGCCGTGTATTCAGCAGTGCGACCTCCCACCAGCAGGTGGCCATGTATTCAGCAGTGTGACCTCCCACCAGCAGGTGGCCATGTATTCAGCAGTACGACCCCCCACCAGCAGGTGGCCATGTATTCAGCAGTGTGACCTCCCACCAGCAGGTGGCCATGTATTCAGCAGTGTGACCTCCCACCAGCAGGTGGCCATGTATTCAGCAGTGCGACCTCGCACCAGCAGTTGGCCATGTATTCAGCAGTGCGACCTCCCACCAGCAGGTGGCCATGTATTCAGCAGTGTGACCTCGCACCAGCAGTTGGCCATGTATTCAGCAGTGCGACCTCCCACCAGCAGGTGGCCATGTATTCAGCAGTGTGACCTTCCACCAGCAGGTGGCAATGTATTCAGCAGTGCGACCTCCCACCAGCAGTTGGCCATGTATTCAGCAGTGCGACCTCCCACCAGCAGGTGGCCATGTAGTCAGAAGTGTGACCTCCCACCAGCAGGTGGCCATGTACTCAGCAGTGTGACCTCCCACCAGCAGGTGGCCATGTATTCAGCAGTGTGACCTCCCACCAGCAGGTGGCCATGTATTCAGCAGTGTGAACTCCCACCAGCAGGTGGCCATGTTCTCAGCAGTGCGATCTCCCACCAGCAGGTGGCCATGTACTCAGCAGTGTGACCTCCCACCAGCAGGTGGCCATGTACTTAACTGTGTGACCTAGCACCAGCAGGTGGCCATGTACTCAGAAGTGTGAACTCCCACCAGCAGGTGGCCATGTACTCAGCAGTGCGACCTCCCACCAGCAGGTGGCCATGTACTCAGCAGTGGGACCTCCCACCAGCAGGTGGCCATGTACTCAGCAGTGTGACCTCGCACCAGCAGGTGGCCATGTATTCAGCAGTGTGACCTCCCACCAGCAGGTGGCCATGTACTCAGCAGTGTGACCACCCACCAGCAGGTGGCCATGTATTCAGCAGTGTGACCTCTCACCAGCAGGTGGCCATGCATTCAGCAGTGTGACCTCCCACCAGCAGGTAGCCATGTATTCAGCAGTGTGACCTCCCACCAGCAGGTGGCCATGTATTCAGCAGTGCGACCTCCCACCAGCAGGTGGCCATGTAGTCAGCAGTGTGACCTCCCACCAGCAGTTGGCCATGTATTCAGCAGTGTGACCTCGCACCAGCAGTTGGCCATGTATTCAGCAGTGTGACCTCCCACCAGCAGGTGGCCATGTATTCAGCAGTGCGACCTCCCACCAGCAGGTGGCAATGTATTCAGCAGTGCGACCTCGCACCAGCAGTTGGCCATGTATTCAGCAGTGCGACCTCCCACCAGCAGGTGGCAATGTATTCAGCAGTGTGACCTCCCACCAGCAGGTGGCCATGTATTCAGCAGTGTGACCTCCCACCAGCAGGTGGCCATGTATTCAGCAGTGTGACCTCCCACCAGCAGGTGGCCATGTATTCAGCAGTGCGACCTCCCACCAGCAGGTGGCAATGTATTCAGCAGTGCGACCTCGCACCAGCAGTTGGCCATGTATTCAGCAGTGCGACCTCCCACCAGCAGGTGGCAATGTATTCAGCAGCGTGACCTCCCACCAGCAGGTGGCCATGTATTCAGCAGTGTGACCTCCCACCAGCAGGTGGCCATGTACTCAGCAGTGTGAATTCGCACCAGCAGGTGGCCATGTATTCAGCAGTGCGACCTCCCACCAGCAGTGGCCATGTATTCAGCAGTGTGAACTCCCACCAGCAGGTGGCCATGTATTCAGCAGTGTGAACTCCCACCAGCAGGTGGCCATGTACTCAGCAGTGTGAATTTGCACCAGCAGGTGGCCATGTATTCAGCAGTGCGACCTCCCACCAGCAGGTGGCCATGTATTCATCAGTGTGAACTCCCACCAGCGGGTGGCCATGTACTCAGCAGTGTGACCTCCCACCAGCAGGTGGCCATGTATTCAGCAGTGTGACCTCCCACCAGCAGGTGGCCATGTACTCAGCAGTGTGAATTCGCACCAGCAGTTGGCCATGTATTCAGCAGTGCGACCTCCCACCAGCAGGTGTCCATGTACTCAGCAGTGTGACCTCCCACCAGCAGGTGGCCGTGTATTCAGCAGTGCGACCTCCCACCAGCAGGTGGCCATGTATTCAGCAGTGTGACCTCCCACCAGCAGGTGGCCATGTATTCAGCAGTACGACCCCCCACCAGCAGGTGGCCATGTATTCAGCAGTGTGACCTCCCACCAGCAGGTGGCCATGTATTCAGCAGTGTGACCTCCCACCAGCAGGTGGCCATGTATTCAGCAGTGCGACCTCGCACCAGCAGTTGGCCATGTATTCAGCAGTACGACCTCGCACCAGCAGCTGGCCATGTATTCAGCAGTGCGACCCCCCACCAGCAGGTGGCCATGTATTCAGCAGTGCAACCTCCCACCAGCAGGTGGCCATGTATTCAGCAGTGCGACCTCGCACCAGCAGTTGGCCATGTATTCAGCAGTGCGACCTCCCACCAGCAGGTGGCCATGTAGTCAGAAGTGTGACCTCCCACCAGCAGGTGGCCATGTATTCATCAGTGTGACCTTCCACCAGCAGTTGGCCATGTATTCAGCAGTGCGACCTCGCACCAGCAGTTGGCCATGTATTCAGCAGTGTGACCTCCCACCAGCAGGTGGCCATGTATTCAGCAGTGCGACCTCCCACCAGCAGGTGGCAATGTATTCAGCAGTGCGACCTCGCACCAGCAGTTGGCCATGTATTCAGCAGTGCGACCTCCCACCAGCAGGTGGCAATGTATTCAGCAGTGTGACCTCCCACCAGCAGGTGGCCATGTATTCAGCAGTGTGACCTCCCACCAGCAGGTGGCCATGTACTCAGCAGTGTGAATTCGCACCAGCAGGTGGCCATGTATTCAGCAGTGCGACCTCCCACCAGCAGGTGGCCATGTATTCAGCAGTGTGAACTCCCACCAGCAGGTGGCCATGTACTCAGCAGTGTGAATTCGCACCAGCAGCTGGCCATGTATTCAGCAGTGCGACCTCCCACCAGCAGGTGGCCATGTATTCAGCAGTGTGAACTCCCACCAGCAGGTGGCCATGTACTCAGCAGTGCGACCTCCCACCAGCAGGTGGCCATGTATTCAGCAGTGTGACCTCCCACCAGCAGGTGGCCATGTACTCAGCAGTGTGAATTCGCACCAGCAGTTGGCCATGTATTCAGCAGTGCGACCTCCCACCAGCAGGTGTCCATGTACTCAGCAGTGTGACCTCCCACCATCAGGTGGCCGTGTATTCAGCAGTGCGACCTCCCACCAGCAGGTGGCCATGTATTCAGCAGTGTGACCTCCTACCAGCAGGTGGCCATGTATTCAGCAGTACGACCCCCCACCAGCAGGTGGCCATGTACTCAGCAGTGCGACCTTCCACCAGCAGGTGGCCATGTATTCAGCAGTGTGACCTCCCACCAGCAGGTGGCCATGTATTCAGCAGTGCGACCTCGCACCAGCAGTTGGCCATGTATTCAGCAGTGCGACCTCCCACCAGCAGGTGGCCATGTATTCAGCAGTGCGACCTCCCACCAGCAGTTGGCCATGTATTCAGCAGTACGACCTCGCACCAGCAGCTGGCCATGTATTCAGCAGTGCGACCTCCCACCAGCAGGTGGCCATGTATTCAGCAGTGCAACC
The DNA here is from genome assembly GCF_047496885.1 of Scyliorhinus torazame. Lineage (NCBI taxonomy): Eukaryota > Metazoa > Chordata > Chondrichthyes > Carcharhiniformes > Scyliorhinidae > Scyliorhinus > Scyliorhinus torazame. The sequence continues at coordinate 9,774,548 of NC_092733.1, read as the reverse complement.
TCCCACCAGCAGGTGGCAATGTATTCAGCAGTGCGACCTCGCACCAGCAGTTGGCCATGTATTCAGCAGTGCGACCTCCCACCAGCAGGTGGCCATGTAGTCAGAAGTGTGACCTCCCACCAGCAGGTGGCCATGTACTCAGCAGTGTGACCTCCCACCAGCAGGTGGCCATGTATTCAGCAGTGTGAACTCCCACCAGCAGGTGGCCATGTACTCAGCAGTGCGACCTCCCACCAGCAGGTGGCCATGTCCTCAGCAGTGTGACCTCCCACCAGCAGGTGGCCATGTACTCAGCTGTGTGACCTCGCACCAGCAGGTGGCCATGTACTCAGAAGTGTGAACTCCCACCAGCAGGTGGCCATGTACTCAGCAGTGCGACCTCCCACCAGCAGGTGGCCATGTACTCAGCAGTGTGACCTCCCACCAGCAGGTGGCCATGTACTCAGCAGTGTGACCACCCACCAGCAGGTGGCCATGTATTCAGCAGTGTGACCTCTCACCAGCAGGTGGCCATGTATTCAGCAGTGTGACCTCCCACCAGCAGGTAGCCATGTATTCAGCAGTGTGACCTCCCACCAGCAGGTGGCCATGTATTCAGCAGTGCGACCTCCCACCAGCAGGTGGCCATGTAGTCAGCAGTGTGACCTCCCACCAGCAGGTGGCCATGTATTCAGCAGTGTGACCTCCCACCAGCAGGTGGCCATGCATTCAGCAGTGTGACCTCCCACCAGCAGGTGGCCATGTAGTCAGCAGTGCGACCTCCCACCAGCAGTTGGCCATGTATTCAGCAGTGCGACCTCCCACCAGCAGGTGGCCATGTATTCAGCAGTGTTACCTCCCACCAGCAGGTAGCCATGTATTCAGCAGTGTGACCTCCCACCAGCAGGTGGCCATGTATTCAGCAGTGCGACCTCCCACCAGCAGGTGACCATGTAGTCAGCAGTGCGACCTCGCACCAGCAGTTGGCCATGTATTCAGCAGTGCGACCTCCCACCAGCAGGTGGCCATGAATTCAGCAGTGTTACCTCCCACCAGCAGGTGGCCATGTATTCAGCAGTGTGACCTTCCACCAGCAGGTGGCCATGTATTCAGCAGTGCGACCTCGCACCAGCAGTTGGCCATGTACTCAGCAGTGTGACCTCATACCAGCAGGTGGCCATGTACTCAGCAGTGTGACCTCGCACCAGCAGGTGGCCATGTACTCAGCAGTGTGACCTCCCACCAGCAGGTGGCCATGTATTCAGCAGTGTGACCTCCCACCAGCAGGTGGCCATGTACTCAGCAGTGTGACCTCGCACCAGCAGGTGGCCATGTACTCAGCAGTGTGACCTCGCACCAGCAGGTGGCCATGTATTCAGCAGTGTGACCTCCCACCAGCAGGTGGCCATGTACTCAGCAGTGTGACCTCGCACCAGCAGGTGGCCATGTACTCAGCAGTGTGACCTCCCACCAGCAGGTGGCCATGTACTCAGCAGTGTGACCTCGCACCAGCAGGTGGCCATGTATTCAGCAGTGTGACCTCCCACCAGCAGGTGGCCATGTACTCAGCAGTGTGACCTCCCACCAGCAGGTGGCCAATTATTCAGCAGTGTGACCTCCCACCAGCAGGTGGCCATGTATTCAGCAATGCGACCTCGCACCAGCAGTTGGCCATGTATTCAGCAGTGCGACCTCCCACCAGCAGGTGGCCAATTATTCAGCAGTGTGACCTCCCACCAGCAGGTGGCCATGTACTCAGCAGTGTGACCTCGCACCAGCAGGTGGCCATGTATTCAGCAGTGTGACCTCCCACCAGCAGGTGGCCATGTACTCAGCAGTGTGACCTCCCACCAGCAGGTAGCCATGTATTCAGCAGTGTGACCTCCCACCAGCAGGTGGCCATGTATTCAGCAGTGTAACCACCCACCAGTAGGTGGCCATATACTCAGCAGTGTGACCTCCCACCAGAAGGTGGCCATGTACTCAGCAGTGCGACCTCCCACCAGCAGGTGGCCATGTATTCAGCAGTGCGATCTCCCACCAGCAGGTGGCCATGTACTCAGCAGTGCGACCTCCCACCAGCAGGTGGCCATGTATTCAGCAGTGCGACCTCCCACCAACAGGTGGCCATGTAATCAGCAGTGCGAGCTCCCACCAGCAGGTGGCCATGTATTCAGCAGTGCGACCTCCCACCAGCAGGTGGCCATGTACTCAGCAGTGCGACCTCCCACCAGCAGGTGGCCATGTACTCAGCAGTGTGACCTTCCACCAGCAGGTGGCCATGTATTCAGCAGTGTGACCTCCCACCAGCAGGTGGCCATGTATTCAGCAGTGTGACCTCCCACCAGCAGGTGGCCATGTACTCAGCAGTGCGACCTCCCACCAGCAGGTGGCCATATATTCAGCAGTGCGACCTCCCACCAGCAGGTGGCCATGTACTCAACAGTGCGACCTCCCACCAGCAGGTGGCCATGTACTCAGCAGTGTGACCACCCACCAGCAGGTGGCCATGTACTCAGCAGTGCGACCTCCCACCAGCAGGTGGCCATGTATTCAGCAGTGCGACCTCCCACCAGCAGGTGGCCATGTACTCAGCAGTGTGACCTCCCACCAGCAGGTGGCCATGTACTCAGCAGTGTGACCTTACACCAGCAGGTGGCCATGTATTCAGCAGTGCGACCTCCCACCAGCAGGTGGCCATGTATTCAGCAGTGCGACCTCCCACCAGCAGGTGGCCATGTATTCAGCAGTGTGACCTTCCACCAGCAGGTTGCCATGTATTCAGCAGTGCGACCTCCCACCAGCAGGTGGCCATGTAGTCAGCAGTGTGACCTCCCACCAGCAGGTGGCCATGTACTCAGCAGTGTGACCTTCCACCAGCAGGACGCCATGTATTCAGCAGTGTGACCTCCCACCAGCAGGTGGCCATGTACTCAGCAGTGTGACCTCGCACCAGCAGGTGGCCATGTACTCAGCAGTGTGACCTCGCACCAGCAGGTGGCCATGTATTCAGCAGTGTGACCTCCCACCAGCAGGTGGCCATGTACTCAGCAGTGTGACCTCCCACCAGCAGGCGGCCATGTATTCAGCAGTGTGACCTCCCACCAGCAGGTGGCCATGTACTCAGCAGTGTGACCTCCCACCAGTAGGTGGCCATGTACTCAGCAGTGTGACCTCCCACCAGCAGGTGGCCATGTATTCAGCAGTGTGACCTCGCACCAGCAGGTGTCCATGTACTCAGCAGTGTGACCTCCCACCAGCAGGTGGCCATGTATTCAGCAGTGCGACCTCCCACCAGCAGGTGGCCATGTACTCAGCAGTGTGACCTCCCACCAGTATGTGGCCATGTACTCAGCAGTGTGACCTCCCACCAGCAGGTGGCCATGTATTCAGCAGTGTGACCTCGCACCAGCAGGTGTCCATGTACTCAGCAGTGTGACCTCCCACCAGCAGGTGGCCATGTATTCAGCAGTGTGACCTCCCACCAGCAGGTGGCCATGTATTCAGCAGTGTGACCTCCCACCAGCAGGTGGCCATGTACTCAGCAGTGTGACCTCCCACCCAGCAGGTGGCCATGTATTCAGCAAGGTGACCTCCCACTAGCAGGTGGCCATGTATTCAGCAGTGTGATCTCGCACCAGCAGGTGGCCATGTATTCATCAGTGTGAATTCGCACCAGCAGGTGGCCATGTATTCAGCAGTGCGACCTCCCACCAGCAGGTGGCCATGTATTCAGCAGTGTGAACTCCCACCAGCAGGTGGCCATGTACTCAGCAGTGTGAATTCGCACCAGCAGGTGGCCATGTATTCAGCAGTGCGACCTCCCACCAGCAGGTGGCCATGTATTCAGCAGTGTGAACTCCCACCAGCAGGTGGCCATGTACTCAGCAGTGTGACCTCCCACCAGCAGGTGGCCATGTATTCAGCAGTGTGACCTCCCACCGGCAGGTGGCCATGTACTCAGCAGTGTGAATTCGCACCAGCAGTTGGCCATGTATTCAGCAGTGCGACCTCCCACCAGCAGGTGTCCATGTACTCAGCAGTGTGACCTCCCACCAGCAGGTGGCCATGTACTCAGCAGTGTGAACTTCCACCAGCAGGTGGCCATGTATTCAGCAGTGTGACCTCCCACCAGCAGGTGGCCATGTACTCAGCAGTGCGACCTCCCACCTGCAGGTGGCCATGTACTCAGCAGTGTGAACTTCCACCAGCAGGTGGCCATGTATTCAGCAGTGTGACCTCCCACCAGCAGGTGGCCATGTACTCAGCAGTGTGACCTCCCACCAGCAGGTGGCCGTGTATTCAGCAGTGCGACCTCCCACCAGCAGGTGGCCATGTACTCAGCAGTGTGACCTTCCACCAGCAGGTGGCCATGTATTCAGCAGTGTGACCTCCCACCAGCAGGTGGCCATGTACTCAGCAGTGCGACCTCCCACCAGCAGGTGGCCATGTATTCCGCAGTGCGACCCCCCACCATTAGGTGGCCATGTATTCAGCAGTGCGACCTCCCACCAGCAGGTGGCCATGTATTCAGCAGTGTGACCTCCCACCAGCAGGTGGCCATGTACTCAGCAGTGTGAATTCGCACCAGCAGGTGGCCATGTATTCAGCAGTGCGACCTCCCACCAGCAGGTGGCCATGTATTCAGCAGTGTGAACTCCCACCAGCAGGTGGCTATGTACTCAGCAGTGTGAATTCGCACCAGCAGGTGGCCATGTATTCAGCAGTGCGACCTCCCACCAGCAGGTGTCCATGTATTCAGCAGTGTGAACTCCCACCAGCAGGTGGCCATGTACTCAGCAGTGTGACCTCCCACCAGCAGGTGGCCATGCATTCAGCAGTGTGACCTCCCACCAGCAGGTGGCCATGTACTCAGCAGTGTGAATTCGCACCAGCAGTTGGCCATGTATTCAGCAGTGCGACCTCCCACCAGCAGGTGTCCATGTACTCAGCAGTGTGACCTCCCACCAGCAGGTGGCCGTGTATTCAGCAGTGCGACCTCCCACCAGCACGTGGCCATGTACTCAGCAGTGTGACCTTCCACCAGCAGGTGGCCATGTATTCAGCAGTGTGACCTCCCACCAGCAGGTGAGCATGTATTCAGCAGTGCGACCTCCCACCAGCAGGTGGCCATGTATTCAGCAGTGCGACCTTCCACCAGCAGGTGGCCATGTATTCAGCAGTGTGACCTCCCACCAGCAGGTGGCCATGTATTCAGCAGTGCGACCTCGCACCAGCAGTTGGCCATGTATTCAGCAGTGCGACCTCCCACCAGCAGGTGGCCATGTATTCAGCAGTGTGACCTTCCACCAGCAGGTGGCAATGTATTCAGCAGTGCGACCTCCCACCAGCAGTTGGCCATGTATTCAGCAGTACGACCTCGCACCAGCAGCTGGCCATGTATTCAGCAGTGCGACCCCCCACCAGCAGGTGGCCATGTATTCAGCAGTGCGACCTCCCACCAGCAGGTGGCAATGTATTCAGCAGTGCGACCTCGCACCAGCAGTTGGCCATGTATTCAGCAGTGCGACCTCCCACCAGCAGGTGGCCATGTAGTCAGAAGTGTGACCTCCCACCAGCAGGTGGCCATGTACTCAGCAGTGTGACCTCCCACCAGCAGGTGGCCATGTATTCAGCAGTGTGAACTGCCACCAGCAGGTGGCCATGTACTCAGCAGTGCGATCTCCCACCAGCAGGTGGCCATGTACTCAGAAGTGTGAACTCCCACCAGCAGGTGGCCATGTACTCAGCAGTGCGACCTCCCACCAGCAGGTGGCCATGTACTCAGCAGTGGGACCTCCCACCAGCAGGTGGCCATGTACTCAGCAGTGTGACCTCGCACCAGCAGGTGGCCATGTATTCAGCAGTGTGACCTCCCACCAGCAGGTGGCCATGTACTCAGCAGTGTGACCACCCACCAGCAGGTGGCCATGTATTCAGCAGTGTGACCTCTCACCAGCAGGTGGCCATGCATTCAGCAGTGTGACCTCCCACCAGCAGGTAGCCATGTATTCAGCAGTGTGACCTCCCACCAGCAGGTGGCCATGTATTCAGCAGTGCGACCTCCCACCAGCAGGTGGCCATGTAGTCAGCAGTGTGACCTCCCACCAGCAGGTGGCCATGTATTCAGCAGTGTGACCTCCCACCAGCAGGTGGCCATGTATTCAGCAGTGTGACCTCCCACCAGCAGGTGGCCATGTAGTCAGCAGTGCGACCTCGCACCAGCAGTTGGCCATGTATTCAGCAGTGCGACCTCCCACCAGCAGGTGGCCATGTATTCAGCAGTGTTACCTCCCACCAGCAGGTGGCCATGTATTCAGCAGTGCGACCTCCCACCAGCAGGTGGCCATGTATTCAGCAGTGTTACCTCCCACCAGCAGTTGGCCATGTATTCAGCAGTGCGACCTCCCACCAGCAGGTGGCCATGTATTCAGCAGTGTTACCTCCCACCAGCAGGTGGCCATGTATTCAGCACTGTGACCTCCCACCAGCAGGTGGCCATGTATTCAGCAGTGTGACCTTCCACCAGCAGGTGGCCATGTATTCAGCAGTGCGACCTCGCACCAGCAGTTGGCCATGTATTCAGCAGTGCGACCTCCCACCAGCAGGTGGCCATGTATTCAGCAGTGTTACCTCCCACCAGCAGGTGGCCATGTATTCAGCACTGTGACCTCCCACCAGCAGGTGGCCATGTATTCAGCAGTGTGACCTCCCACCAGCAGGTGGCCATGTATTCAGCAGTGCGACCTCGTACCAGCAGTTGGCCATGTACTCAGCAGTGTGACCTCGCACCAGCAGTTGGCCATGTATTCAGCAGTGCGACCTCGCACCAGCAGTTGGCCATGTATTCAGCAGTGCGACCTCCCACCAGCAGGTGGCCATGTATTCAGCAGTGCGACCTCGCACCAGCAGTTGGCCATGTATTCAGCAGTGCGACCTCCCACCAGCAGGTGGCCATGTATTCAGCAGTGTGACCTCGCACCAGCAGTTGGCCATGTATTCAGCAGTGTGACCTTCCACCAGCAGGTGGCCATGTATTCAGCAGTGCGACCTCCCACCAGCAGGTGGCCATGTATTCAGCAGTGTGACCTCGCACCAGCAGTTGGCCATGTATTCAGCAGTGTGACCTTCCACCAGCAGGTGGCCATGTACTCAGCAGTGCGACCTCCCACCAGCAGGTGGCCATGTATTCAGCAGTGCGACCTCGCACCAGCAGTTGGCCATGTATTCAGCAGTGCGACGTCCCACCAGCAGGTGGCCATGTACTCAGCAGTGTGACCTCGCACCAGCAGGTGGCCATGTATTCAGCAGTGCGACCTCCCACCAGCAGGTGGCCATGTATTCAGCAGTGTGACCTTCCACCAGCAGGTGGCCATGTATTCAGCAGTGTGACCTCCCACCAGCAGGTGGCCATGTATTCAGCAGTGCGACCTCCCACCAGCAGGTGGCCATGTATTCAGCAGTGCGACCTCCCACCAGCAGGTGGCCATGTATTCAGCAGTGCGACCTCCCACCAGCAGGTGGCAATGTATTCAGCAGTGTGACCTCCCACCAGCAGGTGGCCCTGTATTCAGCAGTGTGACCTCCCACCAGCAGGTGGCCATGTACTCAGCAGTGTGAATTCGCACCAGCAGGTGGCCATGTATTCAGCAGTGCGACCTCCCACCAGCAGGTGGCCATGTATTCAGCAGTGTGAACTCCCACCAGCAGGTGGCCATGTACTCAGCAGTGTGAATTCGCACCAGCAGGTGGCCATGTATTCAGCAGTGCGACCTCCCACCAGCAGGTGGCCATGTATTCAGCAGTGTGAACTCCCACCAGCAGGTGGCCATGTACTCAGCAGTGTGACCTCCCACCAGCAGGTGGCCATGTATTCAGCAGTGTGACCTCCCACCAGCAGGTGGCCATGTACTCAGCAGTGTGAATTCGCACCAGCAGTTGGCCATGTACTCAGCAGTGTGACCTCCCACCAGCAGGTGGCCATGTATTCAGCAGTGTGACCTCCCACCAGCAGGTGGCCATGTACTCAGCAGTGTGACCTCCCACCAGCAGTTGGCCATGTATTCAGCAGTGCGACCTCCCACCAGCAGGTGGCCATGTATTCAGCAGTGTGACCTTCCACCAGCAGGTGGCCATGTACTCAGAAGTGTGACCTTCCACCAGCAGGTGGCCATGTATTCAGCAGTGTGACCTCCCACCAGCAGGTGGCCATGTATTCAGCAGTGCGACCTCCCACCAGCAGGTGGCCATGTACTCAGAAGTGTGACCTTCCACCAGCAGTTGGCCATGTATTCAGCAGTGTGACCTCCCACCAGCAGGTGGCCATGTATTCAGCAGTGTGACCTCCCACCAGCAGGTGGCCATGTATTCAGCAGTGCGACCTCGCACCAGCAGTTGGCCATGTATTCAGCAGTGCGACCTCCCACCAGCAGGTGGCCATGTATTCAGCATTGCGACCTCCCACCAGCAGGTGGCCATGTATTCAGCAGTGCGACCTCCCACCAGCAGGTGGCCATGTACTCAGCAGTGTGAATTCGCACCAGCAGTTGGCCATGTACTCAGCAGTGTGACCTCCCACCAGCAGGTGGCCATGTATTCAGCAGTGTGACCTCCCACCAGCAGGTGGCCATGTACTCAGCAGTGTGACCTCCCACCAGCAGTTGGCCATGTATTCAGCAGTGCGACCTCCCACCAGCAGGTGGCCATGTACTCAGCAGTACGACCTCGCACCAGCAGGTGGCCATGTATTCAGCAGTGTGACCTCGCACCAGCAGCTGGCCATGTATTCAGCAGTGCGACCCCCCACCAGCAGGTGGCCATGTATTCAGCAGTGCGACCTCCCACCAGCAGGTGGCCATGTACTCAGCAGTACGACCTCGCACCAGCAGGTGGCCATGTATTCAGCAGTGCGACCTCCCACCAGCAGGTGGCCATGTATTCAGCAGTGCGACCTTCCACCAGCAGGTGGCAATGTATTCAGCAGTGCGACCTCCCACCAGCAGGTGGCCATGTACTCAGCAGTGTGACCTCCCACCAGCAGGTGGCCATGTATTCAGCAGTGTGAACTCCCACCAGCAGGTGGCCATGTATTCAGCAGTGCGACCTCCCACCAGCAGGTGGCCATGTAGTCAGAAGTGTGACCTCCCACCAGCAGGTGGCCATGTACTCAGCAGTGTGACCTCCCACCAGCAGGTGGCCATGTATTCAGCAGTGTGAACTCCCACCAGCAGGTGGCCATGTACTCAGCAGTGCGACCTCCCACCAGCAGGTGGCCATGTCCTCAGCAGTGTGACCTCCCACCAGCAGGTGGCCATGTACTCAGCAGTGTGACCTCCCACCAGCAGGTGGCCATGTACTCAGCAGTGTGACCACCCACCAGCAGGTGGCCATGTATTCAGCAGTGTGACCTCCCACCAGCAGGTAGCCATGTATTCAGCAGTGTGACCTCCCACCAGCAGGTGGCCATGTATTCAGCAGTGTGAACTCCCACCAGCAGGTGGCCATGTACTCAGAAGTGTGAACTCCCACCAGCAGGTGGCCATGTACTCAGCAGTGCGACCTCCCACCAGCAGGTGGCCATGTACTCAGCAGTGTGACCTCCCACCAGCAGGTGGCCATGTACTCAGCAGTGTGACCACCCACCAGCAGGTGGCCATGTATTCAGCAGTGTGACCTCCCACCAGCAGGTAGCCATGTATTCAGCAGTGTGACCTCCCACCAGCAGGTGGCCATGTATTCAGCAGTGCGACCTCCCACCAGCAGGTGGCCATGTAGTCAGCAGTGTGACCTCCCACCAGCAGGTGGCCATGTATTCAGCAGTGTGACCTCCCACCAGCAGGTGGCCATGCATTCAGCAGTGTGACCTCCCACCAGCAGGTGGCCATGTAGTCAGCAGTGCGACCTCGCACCAGCAGTTGGCCATGTATTCAGCAGTGCGACCTCCCACCAGAAGGTGGCCATGTATTCAGCAGTGTTACCTCCCACCAGCAGGTAGCCATGTATTCAGCAGTGTGACCTCCCACCAGCAGGTGGCCATGTATTCAGCAGTGCGACCTCCCACCAGCAGGTGGCCATGTAGTCAGCAGTGTGACCTCCCACCAGCAGGTGGCCATGTATTCAGCAGTGTGACCTCCCACCAGCAGGTGGCCATGTATTCAGCAGTGCGACCTCCCACCAGCAGGTGGCCATGTAGTCAGCAGTGTTACCTCCCACCAGCAGGTGGCCATGTATTCAGCAGTGTGACCTCGCACCAGCAGGTGGCCATGTATTCAGCAGTGTGACCTCCCACCAGCAGGTGGCCATGTATTCAGCAGTGCGACCTCCCACCAGCAGGTGGCCATGTAGTCAGCAGTGTGACCTCCCACCAGCAGGTGGCCATGTATTCAGCAGTGTGACCTCCCACCAGCAGGTGGCCATGTATTCAGCAGTGCGACCTCCCACCAGCAGGTGGCCATGTAGTCAGCAGTGTTACCTCCCACCAGCAGGTGGCCATGTATTCAGCAGTGTGACCTCCCACCAGCAGGTGGCCATGTACTCAGCAGTGTGACCTCCCACCAGCAGGTGGCCATGTATTCAGCAGTGTGACCTCGCACCAGCAGGTGGCCATGTATTCAGCAGTGTGACCTCCCACCAGCAGGTGGCCATGTATTCAGCAGTGTGACCTCTCACCAGCAGGTGGCCATGTACTCAGCAGTGTGACCTCCCACCAGCAGGTGGCCATGTATTCAGCAGTGTGACCTCCCACCAGCAGGTGGCCATGTACTCAGCAGTGTGACCTCCCACCAGCAGGTGGCCATGTATTCAGCAGTGTGACTTCGCACCAGCAGTTGGCCATGTATTCAGCAGTGCGACCTCCCACCAGCAGGTGGCCATGTACTCAGCAGTGTGACCACCCACCAGCAGGTGGCCATGTATTCAGCAGTGTGACCTCCCACCAGCAGGTAGCCATGTATTCAGCAGTGTGACCTCCCACCAGCAGGTGGCCATGTATTCAGCAGTGCGACCTCCCACCAGCAGGTGGCCATGTAGTCAGCAGTGTGACCTCCCACCAGCAGGTGGCCATGTATTCAGCAGTGTGACCTCCCACCAGCAGGTGGCCATGCATTCAGCAGTGTGACCTCCCACCAGCAGGTGGCCATGTAGTCAGCAGTGCGACCTCGCACCAGCAGTTGGCCATGTATTCAGCAGTGCGACCTCCCACCAGAAGGTGGCCATGTATTCAGCAGTGTTACCTCCCACCAGCAGGTAGCCATGTATTCAGCAGTGTGACCTCCCACCAGCAGGTGGCCATGTATTCAGCAGTGCGACCTCCCACCAGCAGGTGGCCATGTAGTCAGCAGTGTGACCTCCCACCAGCAGGTGGCCATGTATTCAGCAGTGTGACCTCCCACCAGCAGGTGGCCATGTATTCAGCAGTGCGACCTCCCACCAGCAGGTGGCCATGTAGTCAGCAGTGTTACCTCCCACCAGCAGGTGGCCATGTATTCAGCAGTGTGACCTCGCACCAGCAGGTGGCCATGTATTCAGCAGTGTGACCTCCCACCAGCAGGTGGCCATGTATTCAGCAGTGCGACCTCCCACCAGCAGGTGGCCATGTAGTCAGCAGTGTGACCTCCCACCAGCAGGTGGCCATGTATTCAGCAGTGTGACCTCCCACCAGCAGGTGGCCATGTATTCAGCAGTGCGACCTCCCACCAGCAGGTGGCCATGTAGTCAGCAGTGTTACCTCCCACCAGCAGGTGGCCATGTATTCAGCAGTGTGACCTCCCACCAGCAGGTGGCCATGTACTCAGCAGTGTGACCTCCCACCAGCAGGTGGCCATGTATTCAGCAGTGTGACCTCGCACCAGCAGGTGGCCATGTATTCAGCAGTGTGACCTCCCACCAGCAGGTGGCCATGTATTCAGCAGTGTGACCTCTCACCAGCAGGTGGCCATGTACTCAGCAGTGTGACCTCCCACCAGCAGGTGGCCATGTATTCAGCAGTGTGACCTCCCACCAGCAGGTGGCCATGTACTCAGCAGTGTGACCTCCCACCAGCAGGTGGCCATGTATTCAGCAGTGTGACTTCGCACCAGCAGTTGGCCATGTATTCAGCAGTGCGACCTCCCACCAGCAGGTGGCCAATTATTCAGCAGTGTGACCTCCCACCAGCAGGTGGCCATGTACTCAGCAGTGTGACCTCGCACCAGCAGGTGGCCATGTATTCAGCAGTGTGACCTCCCACCAGCAGGTGGCCATGTACTCAGCAGTGTGACCTCCCACCAGCAGGTGGCCATGTATTCAGCAGTGTGACCTCCCACCAGCAGGTGGCCATGTATTCAGCAGTGTGACCTCCCACCAGCAGGTGGCCATGTATTCAGCAGTGTGACCTCCCACCAGCAGGTGGCCAATCATTCAGCAGTGTGACCTCCCAACAGCAGGTGGCCATGTATTCAGCAATGCGACCTCGCACCAGCAGTTGGCCATGTATTCAGCAGTGCGACCTCCCACCAGCAGGTGGCCATGTATTCAGAAGTGTGACCTCCCACCAGCAGGTGGCCATGTATTCAGCAGTGTGACCTCGCACCAGCAGGTGGCCATGTATTCAGCAGTGTGACCTCCCACCAGCTGGTGGCCATGTATTCAGCCGTGTGACCTCCCACCAGCAGGTGGCCAATTATTCAGCAGTGTGACCTCCCACCAGCAGGTGGCCATGTATTCAGCAGTGCGACCTACCACCAGCAGGTGGCATTGTACTCAGCAGTGTGACCTCCCAACCAGCAGGTGGCCATGTACTCAGCAGTGTGACCTCCCAACCAGCAGGTGGCGTTAGATATAATTCAGGGCACATCCGGCGATCCTCAGAAGGTTGTATGGCGTACATGAGGACGGTCGTGCACAAGGGTAGTTCCACGAGAGTCTAATGATAACTTGCTCTGTATCTGATCATTACCTTATCATGCGTACATTAATAAAACACCTGGTTTGGCCAATTCACCAGCAGTTCTGTTGATTCCTTGCTAGACAAAGAACACAGAACACAACAACCTACTTTGAAAAACCTCCCAGTGCCTGTTAGTGTCCCTTTGGCTACTTACCCTGGTCAGTTTTCCAAATTCCCGCTGGTTGCCCGTCTGACCGCAGCATGGGTGCCCCGCTGGCGAACACTAGCTGTTGCTGTCTGCCTGTCTGAGCTGACCCTCTACAAGGGAGTAGGAATTGGTGTGACCTGGCAGTTTTTCAGGTGTGTAGTGCAGGCCAATAAAGCAGTGGAACAGTCTGCAGCTAATCTGCACAAGTGTTGATCCACTGCTAAAAATAAAATATGATATTAATGATTTGAATGAGAGAACAAAATGTAAGATCTCAAAGTTTGCAGATGATACCAAGTTGGGTGGGAGGGTGAATTGGGACGAGAATGCAGAGATCCTACAGCATGATCCGGACAGGTTGGGCGAGTGGGCAAATCAATGGCAGATGCAGTATAATTTGGATAAGTGTGAGGTTAGTCACTTTGGAAGCAAAAACAGGAAGGCAAATTACTACCTGAATGGTTGTAAACTGGGAGAGGGGAGCGCGCAGCGGGACCTGGGTGTCCTTGTGCACCAGTCGCTGAAGGTAAGCATGCAGGTGCAGCAGGCGGTAAAGAAGGCTAATGGTATGTTGGCCTTCATTGCGAGAGGTTTTGTGTATAGAGGCAGGGATGTGTTGCTGCAATTGTACAGGGCCTTGGTGAGGCCACACCTGGAGTATTGTGTGCAGTTTTGGTCTCCTTCTCTGAGGAAGGATGTTCTTGCTCTCGAGGGAGTGCAGCAAAGGTTTACCAGACTGATTCCAGGGATGGCGGGACTGTAATATGAGGAGAGATTGACTAGGTTGGGATTGTTCTCGCTGGAGTTCAGAAGAATGAGGGGGTATCTCATAAAGACTATAAAATTCTAACAGGACTAGACAGGGTAGATGCAGGGAAGATGTTACCAATGCTGGGTGTGTCCAGATCCAGGGGTCACAGTCTGAGGATTCAGGGTAAACCATTTCGGACAGAGATAAGGAGACACTTCTTCACACAAAGAGTGCTGAGCCTGTGGAATTCATTACCACAGGAAGTAGTTGATGCTAAAACATTGAATATATTCAAGAGGCGGCTGGATATAGCACTTGGGGAGAATGGGATCGAAGGCTATGGGGAGAAAGCAGGATTAGGCTATTGAGTTGGATGATCAGCCATGATGGCGATGAATGGCGGAGCAGGCTCGACGGGCCTCCTCTTGTTCCTATCTTCGATGTATCTATGTATGTAAAACTGTGCAGCTGCTTGTTGAGTATCCAGAACAGATACTTCAGCAATGCTAACGAGAGATCCAACACCCGATTGTGATACTGGCTTCTTTCCAGAAACCTCCCCCAAATGTATTTTACGTGTATGTATCCAGGGATCCAGCGTTGGCACACTGTCAGACAATGGGGAGCACCAGGGGTGAGCTTGATGTTGTCCACACCCAATGCTCACACGTAATGGAAATGGCCGATCTCGATTCCTGATCCTTGATGGGAAAGCTGCATCTGGGAAGCACAGGAATGAGCTCTATGTGGCCTGACCAACATCTAAATTTGCACTTGATGCACGTGATATTGTATTTCACTTTCTGCTTTCTGTTAAATCTGCATATTTTATCAAGCTTTTGTGCACTCTCTCGCAGTCTTTCCACACCCTGATGGTGTGGAGATCACACTTTTGTCTCTTTCTGTTGCTAATTATTCCCAGAGCAGGTCGCTAGTCTGTCACCAGAGGCTTATAGCTTCTGGGGCATTACACCTCATCGGGCATAGACGCAGTCACGCTCACACAGACTAAGGGGCAATTTAGCATGGCCGATCCATCTAACCTGCGCGTCATTGGACTGTGTGGGTGGGGGGGAAACGGAGCACCCAGAGGAAACCCATGTAGACTCGGGGAGAACGTGCAAACTCCACACAGAAGACACCAGACCAAATGCAGCCCGGATCCCTGGTGCTGTGAGGCTGACCGCCATGCCACCGTGTGCACACTGTGGCGATTATTTATACCTTCAGGGGATGTGGGTGTCGCTGGTCAGCCCATCCCTAACTGCCCCCATAGAGGCTCGCTCGTGGCATTTACAAAGGGGCCTGGAGTCACGTGTAAGCCAGGTCAACAGATTTCCTTTGATAAACCCGAGATGGGCTTTTAGTGACAATCGAAAATAGTTTCATGAGACCAGCTTTATGTTCCAGATTTATTAATTTGGCTGCCGGGGTGGGATTTGAACCCATGTTCTCCCGGAGCCTTAGCCCAGGACATCACTGTGTCACCACCTGCCCTGTGAAAGAAGAAAATCGCTTATTGTCACAAGTAGGCTTCAAATGGAGTTACTGTGAAAAGCCCCTAGTCGCCACATTCCGGCACCTGTTCGGGGAGGCTGGTACGGGAATTGAACCATGCTGCTGGCCTGCCTTGGTCTGCTTTCAAAGCCAGCGATTTAGCCTTGTGCTAAACCAGCTGAACCAGTGATTTCTCTCCTATGGGTTTTTATCCTCATCGAGGCTGGGCAGTTAGAAGACTGGTTGGCCATGAGGGGCATCGCAACCTGAGACCTCACCCTGCAGCAGAGGTGCGAGAAAGCAATCAGGAGCGGGAGCCTTGGCTGATTTCTCCAGTATTTAACCAGGTCCCTCAAGTGCAGCACTCTCGCACGCGCAGATTTTTGGATGAGATTCTAAACTACGGCCGCGTCAGGTGAATGTAAAAGATCCCATGGCACTGTTTCATAGAAGAGAATGGGAGTTCTCCCTGGGCTGGGGAGGCTGGGTCGATAAGTATGTTCAAGGCTGAGAGAGACAGACTTTTATTCAGCGAGGGAATCGAGGGTTATGGGGATAAGGCTGGAAAGTGGAGTTGAGGATTATCACATCGGATCAAGTCACAATCTCATCGAATGACGGAGCAGACTCGATGGGCCGAATGACCCACCTCTGCTCCTATGCCTTATGTGTCCTGGCCCATATTCATCGACATCGTAAAAACAGATGACCTAGTTAATCATTAGCAGATCGTTTGCTTACGGGAGCTTGCTCTGCACAAATTGACTCCCACATCGCAACAGTAACTGCACATCAGCGGCCGGGAAGCACTATCCTGAGACCATGAAAGGCGCTATATAAATGCAACTCCCTCTTTCTCTTTATCTCCCACTCACAATGCAAGCAGCTCAGTTCTTTAACTTATTGATTTCCAATTTTCAAAGAAAGACTGTGTGTTCTTGTGTACATTTTAAAACTGGATTAATAAATACAGAAAAGATTGCTTTCTTCAGGTTCCTGTTTAAATCAAGAGAATACAAACAATAGTGGGAGAGTAGAACTCAGAAACATAATACTTTGAAATTCTTGGGGCACGGCATGACTCTGGATGCAGAGGAGCTGCCTCTGTCTTGAAGTAGAATCTTCTTGTGTTTTCCGTGTGTGGTCACATGAGAACAGATGCTCAATAACAGTAATCCGAATAATCTTCCTCCACGTAATTGGCTGGGAAAAAACCGATCTGAAAAACAGAGAGGGGGCAACGTTACCGAGAGGTCGCAGCCAGAGGAGGCCAGCTTGTATATCAGCCTCACAGACGGTAATGGCTCAAGGGGACAGCTCTGCCTCCTGTCCCATGAAGAGGATTTTAGTTCTCAGTGAGCACCAGAGCTCAGTACAATTTCAGAGAAGAGCGGGGGGAGTTCTCCTGATGTCGTAGCCCGTAAGTTTCCCCGGCATCGCTAAAACGGATTGTTTAGGGTCACTGGAATCGTAGAATCCCTCCAGTACAGAAGGAGGCCATTCGGCCCATCGATTCTGCACCGACCCTCTGAAATGCCCACTCCCCCGCAAACCCAGGAACCCCACCTAACCTTTGGGACACGAAGGGGAAATTTATCACGGCCAACCCACCTAACCTGCACACCTTTGTTCTGTGGGAGGAAACCGGACACCCGGAGGAAACCCACGCAGACATGGGGAGGACGTGCAGACTCCGCACAGACGGTCACCCAAGGCCGGAATTGAACCCGGGTCCCTGGCGCTGTGAGGCAGCAGTGCTAACCACTGTGCCTCCGTGCCCACTCTCCGACATTAATCTCACTGTTGTTTGTGTGGATTTGCTGTGCGTAATCTTTCCCACCTCACAACAGTGACTAGGTTTCAAAAGCACTTTGGGACATCCCGTGATTCATGAAAGGCGCTATATAAATGCAAGTCCCTTTCCTCCTGTGATAGCAAACAGGGTTGTACAGAATTAAGAGTTAAGTATATAATCCTTTCCCGACGGGACGTGTACAGCTCAGATAGGAGGGTGGAAAGACAGAAAAGGAAAGATTGAAGATGAGAGGTTCGAATACGCACCCTGCCGTAAACCTCTCCTTTCCACCATCCGGGCGATCCTTTCTTATTGATGATTTTAACCACGTCTCCTTCTTTTAGGCTAAGTTCCGATCGGTCCCTGGCTGAGAAATCGTACCGGACCTTTGCTGTCCCGTAGCACTTCAAACTCGCCCCTGCCAAAACCAAAATCAGAAGTGAGCATCGGCTGGCAGTAACTGTGCCCTCGAGATTTCTCCCCTCTGCCCCAGTCGCCAACTCTTGGATGGCCCTGTTCCTGGAGACATCATCACATGACGCCCCCCTCCCCCCCCCCCCCACCCCGCCTGCCGCACGCTCCTGGTTGCCCGATGTGTCCAGTCCCACAGCAAATCACCGGCAACCAGAAAGCACATCAACTCTACCATTATCCGACCGGATGATTCTGAACCGTTGGTCGAACAGGCCCCCCCACCCGCCATGCCCCCCCCCCCCCCCCCCCACTCCCACCCACCACTTCCCCCACCTCCACTCCCTGTCCCGCAAGCAATATTCAAGAATTAGATTCAAGTGTTCGGAAAAAGTTTTTCAGCAAAGCAGTTATTTTTAACGGCGCTATGATTTTTGTCCCGAGTTTGCTCACGTCGGCGTCCTGCCGATTAATCTTCAATACCCGGAGACTCCGGGGCAGTCCTGGAGGGGTGGCCCCCGCCCCAGTAATTCTCCTGTTCTTTGGGGCCTAGAACGGCGCTGGAGTGATGTACGCTGCTCTGGCGCCAAAAGCCGGCCCTACTGGCCGTCTCCGCGCCGGCACGGAGCAACATGTCGCCGACCGAACAGCAGGCCCGCCGATCGGAAGCCCCCGATCGCGGGCCTGGACCTTGTGGAGGCCCCACCCCCGGTAAGATCCCCCCTCCGTCCCCCCACCAGGACGTCCATATCGGGCGCGGGTTCAGGCTCCCACCAGGTGGTACCAGGCCTGAATCACGCCGGCGAACTTGGCGGAACTCGGCGGGAGTTCAACCTGTCGACCACTGAGTACCGCCGCGGGGGCCTATTTCAGCGAACTGACTCTGAACCATATGACCCTGCACCTGCGATTGTATTGAACTTTGCTTTCGATATTTTCATGACACGCGATACTCCCTCCCTAACAGCACGGTGGGTGTACCTACACGGGTGCAAAAGACCCCGCGTCACTATTTTTGAAGGGGAGAAAGGGGAGTTCTCCCCGATGCCTTAGCCAACATTCATCCCTCAAATAAAAATGGATGACCCTGTCACTGCCACAGTGCTGTTTGCGGGATCTTGCTGTGCGCAAATTGGCTCGCCCGCTTGGCAGATTAAAAGAGCGACAGTACTTCAAAAGGTTAACAGTCATGTGCAAAGCGATTTAAGGTGTCTGGTAGTTGCAGAAAACAGCGGAGGTGTTTTTTCCGTCATTCCTTTCCTTATTCACACTCACCTGAGAATTTAGGAACCGTTCTGTTCTCAGGTTCCTGAAAAGGATGTTGCAAACTCGTGTCCATTGTTTTGAAACATTCCTTTAGGGAACTGTGCTGGTAAAATTCCACCAAATCCTGCAGCGAAACAAGTATTTGTTTTAACTTTGTCTGGTGCAGGTGACGTATTTTTGGAATAATGCAGAAGCTTCGGATCCCAGGAATGACTGGGATTTCTCAGGCCCGTCGCGGGTGGGACCCACTGCGGGAAAATCGGCAGCGCCGGCCCATTGACCCTCGGCGGGATCGGACGGTCCCGGGGTGGGTGGGGGGGGGGGGGTTTACAATCCCTCGCCCAGCCCAAACCGAGTCCCATTCTGCAGGACCGCCCGTCCTTAGCCCTATTGAGGCCCGGAGGTGGGGTGGGGGCGGCGGGGGCGAATGAGGAAGCTTTGCAAAGATTCTTAATAACAGAACGTACGGGACAGAGCTGGAACTCCCTCCCCCACAGCACTGTGGGTGTACCCACACCACAGGGATTGCAATGGTTCAAGAAAGAAGCTCGCCACCGCCTTCCCAAGGGGCAATTAGGGATGGGCAATAAATGATGGGCTTAGCTCGCGAGACTCACACCACATAAATTAATTTTTCAGACAATATGACACGGTGGAAGCACAATAGCGCAGCAAGAGCCCATTCGGCCCATCGTACCTTTGCCAGCCCATCGCAAGAACCATCCAATGATCCTGTTCTTTCCCCATCGCCCTGTACATTTTTCCACGTCAAGTATTTATCCAACTGCTCTTTGAAGGTTGCCACTGAATCTCCCTCCACCACCCGCTCAGATTATAACTCACCTCCTCAGCTCCCTGTTGTCCGTTTTCTTAAAGCTACCATCATCCGGCCCGTGAAACCTCTTCCTCTTGCTCAACTCTTCAAAATTTCAAACCTTCCTTGGAACCTGCTCTGCCTGCAAGAGGACAATCCCAGCTTCTCCTGCCCTCCACAGAAAAACTCCCAATCCTTCCTCATTTCCTCCCGCACCCCCGCCCCCCCCCCCCCCCCCCCCACCCCACCATGTAAAAACACCTGGCATCCTTCAGCAATTTTTGTGTCCAAGTCAGTGATGACAAGAACGGGGAAGGAACCGTCCTCGCACCTTGCATTGTGAGACGAGGGCCGGGGTACTCCGGGTGCCGGCCGGCGTTTCCCAGCTCGCCACCCGAAGGATTGGCGAGGAACACCCCCCCCACCCACACTGCCTGCCTGCCCCACGGGCAGCCATTCCGTGCTGGAGCGAGCCTTGATTGGCCGCGGGCAGGACTTGCGCCCCTCACTCTCTTGTCTCCATGGTGGCAGAACCTGCAGCGGGCAGAAGTGGGAGTTCACAAAGTACAACAGGGCCCAGGTGCGGGGAGCGAGGGCCCAGGTGCGGGGAGCGAGGGCCCAGGTGCGGGGAGCGAGGGCCCAGGTGCGGGGAGCGAGGGTCCAGGTGTGGGGAGGGAGGGTCCAGGTGCGGGGAGCGAGGGCCCAGGTGCGGGGAGCGAGGGCCCAGGTGCGGGGAGGGAGGCTCCAGGTGCGGGGAGCGAGGGTCCAGGTGCGGGGAGCGAGGGCCCAGGTGTGGGGAGGGAGGGTCCAGGTGCGGGGAGCGAGGGCCCAGGTGCGGGGAGCGAGGGCCCAGGTGCGGGGAGGGAGGGCCCAGGTGCGGGGAGGGAGGGTCCAGGTGCGGGGAGCGAGGGTCCAGGTGCGGGGAGCGAGGGCCCAGGTGCGGGGAACGAGGGCCCAGGTGCGGGGAGCGAGGGCCCAGGTGCGGGGAGCGAGGGCCCAGGTGCGGGGAGGGAGGCTCCAGGTGCGGGGAGCGAGGGTCCAGGTGCGGGGAGCGAGGGCCCAGGTGTGGGGAGGGAGGGTCCAGGTGCGGGGAACGAGGGCCCAGGTGCGGGGAGCGAGGGCCCAGGTGCGGGGAGGGAGGGCCCAGGTGCGGGGAGGGAGGGTCCAGGTGCGGGGAGCGAGGGTCCAGGTGCGGGGAGCGAGGGCCCAGGTGCGGGGAACGAGGGCCCAGGTGCGGGGAGCGAGGGCCCAGGTGCGGGGAGGGAGGGTCCAGGTGCGGGGAGCGAGGGTCCAGGTGCGGGGAGGGAGGGTCCAGGTGCGGGGAGCGAGGGCCCAGGTGTGGGGAGCGAGGGCCCAGGTGCGGGGAGCGAGGGCCCAGGTGCGGGGAGGGAGGCTCCAGGTGCGGGGAGCGAGGGTCCAGGTGCGGGGAGCGAGGGCCCAGGTGTGGGGAGGGAGGGTCCAGGTGCGGGGAGCGAGGGCCCAGGTGCGGGGAGCGAGGGCCCAGGTGCGGGGAGGGAGGCTCCAGGTGCGGGGAGCGAGGGTCCAGGTGCGGGGAGCGAGGGCCCAGGTGCGGGGAGCGAGGGCCCAGGTGCGGGGAGGGAGGCTCCAGGTGCGGGGAGCGAGGGTCCAGGTGCGGGGAGCGAGGGCCCAGGTGCGGGGAGGGAGGGTCCAGGTGCGGGGAGCGAGGGCCCAGGTGCGGGGAGCGAGGGCCCAGGTGCGGGGAGGGAGGCTCCAGGTGCGGGGAGCGAGGGTCCAGGTGCGGGGAGCGAGGGCCCAGGTGCGGGGAACGAGGGCCCAGGTGCGGGGAGCGAGGGCCCAGGTGCGGGGAGCGATGGTACAGGTCCGGAGTGTGAGGGCCCAGGTGCGGGGAGCGAGGGTCCAGGTGCGGGGAGCGAGGGCCCAGGTGCGGGGAGCGAGGGCCCAGGTGCGGGGAGGGAGGGTCCAGGTGTGGGGAGGGAGGGTCCAGGTGCGGGGAGCGAGGGCCCAGGTGCGGGGAACGAGGGCCCAGGTCCGGGGAGGGAGGGTCCAGGTGCGGGGAGCGAGGGCCCAGGTCTGGGGAGCGAGGGCCCAGGTGCGGGGAGTGACGGCCCAGGGCGGGGAACGAGGACCCAGGTGCGGGAAGCGAGGGCCCTGGCCCGGGGAGCAAGGGCCCAGGTACGGGGAGCGAGGGTCCAGGCCTGGGAGCGAGGGCCTCGGTCTGGGGAGCGAGGGCCCAGGTCCGGGGAGAGAGGGCCCAGGCCTGGGAGCGAGGGCCTCGGTCTGGGGGAGCGAGGACCCAGATCCGGGGAGAGAGGGCCCAGGTGTAGGGAGTGAGGGCCCCGGTCCGGGGAGCGAGGGCCCAGGTCTGGGGAGCGAGGGTCCGGGGAGTGAGGGCCCTGGTCCGGGAAGAGAGGGCCCAGGTGCAGGAAGCGGACGGAGTTTTCAGGGCGTCAGGGCGGGGGAGGATAGGAAGTGGTTTCTAATAGAAGAGCTCTACCCTACCCCCTCCCCCACTTCCCACCCGAGGCCGAAACCCAATCATTTCGGGCTTCCCTCACACGCTGGAAATCCTACCGCCTGCCGAAAAATTGAGGCCGGGGAGGAAATGGTCCTTAGGTGGTCAATAAGCAGCCGTTTAAGGATCTCAATTGGGGCAAGGGCAGGCGACCCGTCCGAGGCATCAGGTGCCCCAGTGAAAGCTCGCCAAAGGTCAGGGTGGGACGGAACACACCATCCGTGCTAGTTCAAGCTCACCCCCTCCCAAAGGTCTAATAACCCACCAGCGGGGGGGGGGGGGGGGGGGGGGGGAGCGGGGGGAGTGTGAAATTCAGCTTTGGAAGGGTATCCAAACTCTCAGATCTCAGTGGCAGTGACCTCTTAAGTAAGGCGTAGGGGATCTCTCTGCTACTGCTTGAGGGGAGTGCGCTCACTCTGGGCGCACGACCAGTTTACGGTTTCTACTTACCAGCAATGATTTGAATGCCCTCTTCTCCGTCACACGGAATAAACTATCTGCCGTTGTCACCTTGATGTGTTTCACTTCTGCACTGAACCTGTCGCAAAACACCAGACGGTATTAACACTCGGCAATGCAAAAATCCACTGAACTCTGATAAATCATGCTTTGCAATTCTACCCTGTGGGCTTTCGATAAGTGCGATGCTATTTTAATAGCTGCTTTAAACACTTCGACAAGAAATGGATAAACAATCCCACCGAAAGAGGGCAAAAAATATTTTCCAATTTCTACCTGAAAAACTTTCAACCAAGCCTTCCAAAAAATGGGACATGGACCAGCATTTATTGCCCATCCCTAATTGCCCTTGAGGGGGCAGTTAAGAGTCAACCGGATCACTGTGTGGGTCTGGAGTCACGTGTAGGCCAGACCGGGTAAGGACGGCAGATTTCCTTCCCTCAAGGACATTAGTTTTTACGACAATCAGCAACGGTTTCATGGTCATCATTCGACTTTTAATTCCAGATTTTTATTGAATTCAGATTTCACCACCTGCAATGGTGGGATTCGAACCTGGGTCACCGGAGCATTACTCTGGGTCTCTGGTTTACTAGACCAGTGACAATCCCACTACACCACCGCCTCCATCTATCTCTCAGGCGGACATAAAGGGTCACGCGCCCACTGTATCTTGGTGGGGCAGGGGAGTTCTCCCCAATGTCATGAGAAGACACGGAATAGGAGCAGAAGAAGACCATTCAGCCCATCGAGCCTGCTCCACCATTCAGTAGGACCCTGGCTGATCATGGGGGGCTTCAACTTTACATTACTGTCCGCTCCCCATATCCCTTATTTCCCTGAGAGAGCGATATTTATCTGGGGCTGGTTTAGCACAGTGGGCTAAACAGATGGCTTGTAATGCAGAACACAGCCAGCAGCGCGCGTTCAATTCCCGTAACGGCCTCCCCGAACAGGTGCCGGAATGTGGCGACTAGGGGCTTTTCACAGGAACTTCATTTGAAGCCTACTTGTGACAATGAACGATTATTATTTATTTATTTTTTAAAAACATTTCCAATTAAGGACCAATTTAGCATGGTCAATCCACCTAGCTTTGGGTTGTGGAGGTGAGACCCACGCAGACACAAGGGGAATGTGCAAACTCCACACAGACAGGGGTCGGAATTGAACCCGAGCCCCTGGCGCTGTGAGGCAGCGGTGCCAACCACTGTGCAACCATGCCGCCTCTATAGATGACTTTGTTGGTTAAATGGATATTTAATGAATTGTTATCCATGTCAATGATATACTTGCCCCAGGAATGAATGCATCTGCACTGCCGTGATTCTCATCACACACGATGTAGAGGTGAACCTTGCCTCTCCTGACAGCAAGTGAATCTTGTCACACTTTACAGTGAAATGGAATGAAAATTGAGGTTATATTAATACTGAGCCACTAATCTGGGTCACTATCCATGTGGAGTTTGCACATTCTCCCCGTGTTTGCGTGGGTTTCGCCCCCACAACCCAAAGATGTGCAGGCTCGGTGGATTGGCCACGCTAAATTGCTCCCTTAATTGGAAAAAATGAATTGGCTACTCTAAATTTAAAGAAATAAAATATATATCTCGAGCCGCTAATTGCCCCTCATTACTTGATGCTGATGGCGTATTCTCCCGCGTCCTTCACTCTTTGCCTCACGAGGTAGGTGCCATCTGAACGAGTGCCAAGGTGTGATTCTGCCTGGCTGCGCTCCATCGGCCCAGCGTACCTGCAAAGAAAAGACGAGTCCCAAAGTCACTTTGACAAGAGCTTTGATTGTCTGCGTCACTGTGGGTGCTGCTGGGAGTCAGCTGCAAAATCCCCACTGCCGTTCACCCTCCACCATATATTGCTAGCCGGAGACAATATCAAAACAGGGCACGTATTTATAATCAGGCTACGGTACTTACCAGGAATAGGTAGAATAGTCCGTTTGAATTGCCTGCAAGATATAAGTAGGGAAAACCACATTAGACCATTTCCCAATTCCGTTGTCTAATGGCATCTATCGCAGCAATATTCCAACTTTTCCCTGAAAGTTTCAACCTCCCAGAGACATAGGACAGGCAGGGTGGTCAGCACTGCTGCCTCACCAGGGACCCGGGTTCAATTCCGACCTCCAAAGATGTGCAGGTTAGGTGGATTGGCCATGATAATGTCCCCTTAGTGCCAGGGATGTGCAGGTTAGGTTATGGGGGTTATGGGGTACGTTAGGTTATGGGGGTTATGGGGTAGGTTAGATTATGGGGGTTATGGGGTAGGTTAGGTTATGGGGGTTATGGGGTACGTTAGGTTATGGGGGTTATGGGGTATGTTAGGTTATGGGGGTTATGGGGTACGTTAGGTTATGGGGTACGTTAGGTTATGGGGGTTGTGGGGTACGTTAGGTTATGGGGTAGGTTAGGTTATGGGGGTTATGGGCTAGGTTAGGTTATGGGGGTTATGGGGTAGGTTAGGTTATGGGGCTTATGGGGTAGGTTAGGTTATGGGGGTTATGGGGTAGGTCAGGTTATGGGGTTATAGGATAGGGCAGGGTGGCGGGGAGGGTGGCGGTCAGGGTGGCGGGGGAGGGTGGCGGGCAGAGTGGCGGGGAGGGTGGCGGGGAGAGTGGCGGGGGGTGGGGTGGGGTAGACATTTGTAGATCCTGGTCCCTACCCCATTGTGCCCTCCCCGGTCAAACATTGTATGTTGAGAAGAAGGATATTGGGCAGGATTCTCCGCCCCTCGACACTGGCACCACGGACCGCGCTGGACGTCGAACTGACCGCTGTGCTCTGGACCCCACTGGTGGCAGGGTCGGGGTTAGCGCCCGCGCCCCAGCGGGAGGATGCTAATGTCTTAGTGGACCTGGCACCAGAGTCTCCGGGCCCTTGCGATTCGCCGATCCTCTGGGCCTGATATCACGTGGGGGCGGATCTCGGCTGGTATTTACCAGCGTAGCCCTAACGTGGTGGACCTGACCGTGGGCAAAGGGGGTAACCCCTTAAGGGAGCTATCCCCAATGTCCAGCCGAGTGCCACCCTCGCCACACACAATGCATGACCTGCCCACTCTTCTTCTTCCAAACCCTGCCCCATCGCGCCCCAAGAGACTCCCCAAAATAGGAAACATCCTTCAAGACCCCCCAGATAGGGAGACCCCCCTGAGACCCCATAGAGAGGGAGACCCTCCACCAGAGATCCCCTGAAAAGGAAACCCCCCTGAGACCCCTGGATTGGGGGACCCCCCCAGAGACACGTGGCTAGGAGGACCTCCCATACAGACCCCCCAACAAAAGGGACCCCCCCCCAGAGATATTCCAATCACCCCGCTTCATGCTTGAGTAATTTTGAAGTGCTGAGCTGGAAATAGACAGCACTTAACTGTCTTTGAAGTGGTTGATGTTTGTAAACATGTTGGATACAGCATTTCAGAGTTACTCCTCCATGAAGGGAGATCAATGAAGCAAGGCTCACAGCTGTGTTTATAGAAGCTGTCAACCACAGCCCACTAAGAGAAATTAATGAATGGCTTGCAGAGTATGGGCGGCACGGTAGCCCAGTGGTTAGCACTGTTGCTTGACAGCGCCAGGGTCCCGGATTTGATTCCCGGCTTGGGTCACTGTCTGTGTGGAGTCTGCACGTTATCCCCGTGTCTGCGTGGGTTTCCTCCGGGTGCTCCGGTTTCCTCCCACAGTCCCGAAAGACGTGCTGTTAGGTGAATTGGACATTCTGAATTCTCCCTCAGTGTACCCGAACAGGTGTTGGAGTGTGGCGACTAGGGGTTTTCACAGTAACTTCATTGTAGTGTTAATGTAAGCCTACTTGTGACAATAAAGATTATTATTATATAAAGATCTGAGGGGTTTCAACACAGATCAGCGCTTTCCTCCTTCCAGGAATAGACATGTGGTGCTTCCTCTGTCTGAGCCAACAGGTGTATTGCCCAGGTGAGTGATACAACAGTAGTTTTTCTCACTGCTCATGTCTGGACTGCTCTCTAGCTTCCAAACAGGAGTCTCTTTTCTGGGGGACCTGTGGCGTGAGTTCCTTTAGTTAGGGTGTCCCTGGGTAGGGTCCCTTTAGTTAGGGGATCACCTGGGGGGTCCTTTTCGATAGGGGGGGTCTCAGGGGATCCTTTTAATTAGAGGTGGGAGCCCCCCAATTCAGGGGTCTCGGGGGGTGTTCCATTACTCAGGGGTGTCTGGGGGGGGTCCTATCAAGGGGATCTCTGAGGAGTCCATTTAGTTAGGGGATCTCTGGTGGTTGGGGGTCCCCATCCAGGGGGTCTCGGTGAGGGGGTCCCCCTATTGAGGGGATCTCCAGGGACGGGCAGACCGGGTTACCCCCATACTTGGGGCAAGGAGGGTTGAATTGCAATGCGGAGGTGGGCAGGAAAGGAGGAGGGGCCGCTTTGCGATGTGGGGGGCAGGGGGGGGGTTGACCTACCCCGCTCAAAATAGCGGCCGAATAGCGGGATTCCCTCAGGAATCCTCGTATTCACAAAGGATGGTGAATTGAGCGCAAACCAGTTCCAATTCAGTTCAGGCGGGAGTCTCCAGAATGGAGAATCCCGGCCAGTGTCTACAAATCGAATTTGTTTTACTTACACATACAAAGGGTTTTACTTTGGTACACGGGAACCAGCCAATCTCATTCGTGGATGTATTCCTTCCCTAAAGCCATTGAAAGAAAAACACTTCTCAGATATCTTTAACCTTTGTGTAAACTCACCACTATTTGATGGTGGGATATTACTCTGGATAACACGAAGAACAGGAACCCTGGCCACCAGGTAAGCATTCTCTCAGGTATCGACCAATATTGACCTTACCAACACTGGTGGTTTATACGTCATTCCAGAAGATCTGCATCGACTTTCGATGTCAGACCCAGATTTCTCAATTGGGCGCTGCACCATATTCAGGTGTTGGTCCTCAGTATACCGCTCAAGAGTTCCCCTTTAACGTCAACTTCAGCTCAGCTCAAGTTGAGTGTTCATGGTTAGACGTGGGGTCACAGTGGGGAGGAGGGTCTCTCAGTCGAGCTCTGGTCTTTATCTGAAGCAGCTTATCTCATTCAGTGTAGGGGTAGGATGCCATTCGTGAGAATATTGGCCTGCTTAGACTGTGCTTCAGCCCAATGTGCAGTAATAACACTGCTCATCCGATCGGCTAAGTTGGCTCTTTCTGTGCCATTTCCTTGTTAAGATTCTAAAATCATTGCTGTTTGATGATCTACTGGGTAAAACCATTAACTAATTAACATTAAGACTTGTAGATACCCAGCTCAACAAAGTAATGTGCCTCATCTTGGGTATCCTCCGATCTATCCAACATCCCAGGCTCCCAGGCCTGGGTAACATCCCGCCTCCCGCGCATAGAGAGGGAGATTTCGACAAGAAATCGCCTGGAGAAGGTCTACACCAAACTAAGCCTAGCCGCTACACAATGACCCCCTCAATTTACCTGCTGCCGCTTCCTATCCCGCCAGCCTGTGTGGCTCAGACCTCCGTGCCAGGGGGTAACAGCAGAGGCCTTGTGGCAGCAATATACCACCATTAAAAAACACTTCCTCATCACAGATCCCACACAGGCCCCGCCCGCCTTCAACCGGCCCGTCAACGTCAGGCACTCCTCGACCATTCCAGCACTGGCCAAGGCCTTCATGCAACAAACTGGCAGAGTGGGGCCTTGCGGGGGACCCGGACTGCAGCTGTGAAGCCTTCCCCGCTCCCGCCCCAAATCAATAACTCACGTCAATGAAGGCTGCCCCTTGACAGAATTCAGCGAAGAGCTCAGAGCGCTCCATTCTGTCACCGCGGAAGCTATTATGGTGTCGACTGAACACATTTTTAAAAAAGTATTTCCTTTTTAAGCATAACTTCATACCCACCCTGTCGTCCCTCTTGGGGAATAGTGGGAGAAGTGGTGGGAAGATTCCGAGCTGATTATCAGCCCACTGATCCGCGTTACGAACACTCCAGCTGTGGCCAACAAGCCCTGGTTTTGGACCTGAACCCAGAGGTCCTGGCCCAGGGGCAGTACCTACTGTGCCACAAGACCTCCTTGATGGAGTATTGAAGGACATACAATCATTACAGTGGTGACGGAGGCCATTCAGCCCATCGTCACTCTTTGAAAATGAGCAGGAACATCAAAAGGGAACAATGCAAAAGTCTGCCCGACTGCCAGGAGGAATGTCGTGGCTACTTCCGTCTCTTCTTACCTCCCACCAATGCTGTTCCACCTCTGCTTTGGTGAGTTCCACGATATGTCCTAAACTCAACTTCAAAGCAGGTCCAAAGGCCACGGGTGGAGGAGGCATCCCATAATATTCTTGGCAGACTTCTGTCTTGGGCAGACCTGAAAGGGAGACGACAGAGGCCCAGAAAGGGAGAGGAGGTGAAAATCTGTGAAGTTCCCAGCGTATCGTGAACGACAGGATTTGTAGAATTTGCCTCATTCATGATGCCCTTTCGCTCTCCCCACTGTCCCCACTGATCAAAACGAGGAACAGCTACACTCTAGATCTCATTAGCAACGAACTTCATTGCGGCCAAATAGTGGAGGACTGACTTATTCTCATATACCTCTTGTGTCTTTAATGCATTCAGTTGCAACGTTATTTAGGAATGACTCGTCTCTCCGCTTAGCAAATGCGTTGCTTATGGGCCCTGTCCAGCACTTCACAAATTGCAAATTTCCTCCCCTTCACTTTAGCGGAGGCGGTGGCATAGTGTTATTGTCGCTGGAATGGTAATCCAGAGACCCAGGGTAATATTCTGGGGTCCCGAGTTCGAATCCCACTAAAGGTAGATGGTGACATTTGAATTCAATTAAAAATCTGGAATTGAAAGTCTAACGATGACCATGAAACCATGTTGTAAAATCCATCTGGTTCACTAACGTCCTTCATTTTGGACCTTTCCCCAACTTCAACATTTTTCTGACTAATAAACAGAAATGCTCGAGATTTCTTTGTTAAAAAGTGACGCTAAGGTTTTGCTCATGGATTCTCCCGCAGAAGGTCCCTGGAGAATAGGCCTTGAATTAAAAGAGACTCCTCGACAACCCTAATGTTTCCTTGTAGCTTGAGGACAACAGCCAGACACCATACTCAAACACATCAAACGGGAGCCACGTTAAGCTGTAACACCGCTTCCATTTCATTGATTACACAGTAGCAGTCCTCGGCCAACGTTAAGCACTTGAGCCACTGCGGAAATTTGGCAGAACCTTTGAAAATACAGCTGTGAGCACGCATTCCAAGTTTCCTTTGTGGGATTTAGAATACTCTAGTATTGAATAACAGCTGAGTTCTTAAACTTGAGCTTGTTTATCACCATACAGAGAGTAGCTTAGCCAGGTTTCTTCAAATCTATCAGTAGCTTAGACGTATTTTTATTGCTGCTAGTCCACCAACCTCCAGATTTCATCTAATTTACACAAAAATGCTTTATTCTAATCACATAATTCTTTGAGTCGGTTTAAATGGAACAAGTTGCTTACCTGTTTTGATTGTGCGGCTCGGTGGAATTCTGTTACTTTTACTCTGCGGAGGAGAATATTTTGTGATGAATTTAACATTGTTTACAGCCCGGGAAGCTTCTTTCAACAGCATCACACAGTTTATTCCAGGTTCCTCCATCCAAACCACCATCCATCGAACCCTAACCCTAACCCTCTATCATTTACTGGTGTCCTCCACAATTCCTCACTGCCCGCCCACAAATCCCCCCATTCCTCAGCCCCCTCCTCATTCCCCAGCCCCCTCCCCATTCCGCAGTGACATCCCCAGGCCCCTCCCCCAATTCCTGTTTCCCAGGCCCCTCCCCCATTCCCCAGCCTCCTTCCCTTTCCTCAGCCCCCTCCCCATTCCCGAGTCCCCTCCCCAATCCCCAGCCCCCTCCCATTCCCCAGCCTCCTTCCCATTCCCCAGCCCCATCCTCATTCCCCAGCCCCCTCCCCATTCCGCAGTGACATCCCCAGGCCCCTCCCCCAATCCCATTTCCCAGGCCCCTCCCCCATTCCCCAGCCTCCTTCCCATTACTCAGCCCCCTCCCATTCCCGAGTCCCCTCCCCAATCCCTAGCCCCCTCCCCATTCCCCAGCCTCCTTCCCATTCCCCAGCCCCCTCCTCATTCCCCAGCCCCCCTCCCCATTCCGCAGTGACATCCCCAGGCCCCTCCCCCAATCCCCATTTCCCAGGCGCCTCCCCCATTCCCCCATTCCCCAGCCTCCTTCCCATTCCTCAGCCCCCTCCCCATTCCCGAGTCCCCTCCCCAATCCCCAGCCCCCTCCCCATTCCTCAGCCCCCTCCCCATTCCCGAGTCCCCTCCCCATTCCCCAGTCCCCTCCCCAATCCCCAGCCCCCTCCCCTGCCCCTCCCCATTCCCTCCCCCCTCCCGGCCCCTCCCCATTCCGCAGTGCCCTCTCCCAGGTGCCCTCCTGGTAGATGACAAGATAATCTATTGAATCCCACCAGGTTGTTTAATTATTTATCACAGCAGCCTTAATAGAAGCAGCAAAGAGTAAGTTAAAAATTCACAAGTACCTTGGTCAATGTTGATGATCCACTGTCTGTAAATAAATAACATGAATAAGATTTAAAACTGGGGGGGAAGGCCCCCAGATTTCAGCCAGCGAACATCCCTCAAACTAAATCACCTTTCTCCTCATGATAGGTTGAAGCATGAATATTGGCCAAGACTCCAGGGAGAACTCCCCCTTTATCTTCAAACGAGAGCCTCAGGATCGGTCACATCCAGCTCAGAGGGCAGACAGGGCCCCAGCCTAATGTCTGACCCAAAGAACGGCGCCTCTGGCAGTGGGAGCACCCCTGCAGTACTGGCAGTGGAGAATCAGTAGGTGGGGGGGGGGGGGGGGGGGGGGGGGGGGGGGGGGGGGGGGGGGTGGTGGTGCTGCGGGTCCTGAATCCGCAAACTTCTAACTCCGAGGTGAGTTTTATTCACCGAGCCACGCCTGACACTCGATGGTGGACGTGGGCTGGTGCCATACTGCGAATCTGACGATCATATTTGTCTGTCTGCTAACTCTCCATCAACATCTTATTATGTGACGGGATGCCTGAAAAGCTTAAAGAGTGGCCAAGCAGGCTAGACCTTTGGACCTGATAGTAATGAGCATATCTGAAGGGGAGTGTATCAGAGTCAGCAACACAGGGTGGTGTTTCCAAGGACTGGCCTGGAATCTCCAGGATTGAAGATCGATCTCCAAGAACCTGCTGTGTGCTACCTTGGAGCCAAATCATCGGCACATTGAAAACAATTGGTTTTTTTTTTGTCATTTTCCTTGAACGTGTCTCTGTACCAGATATAAAAATATTGAAAATGGGGGAAGGAGAGGCTGATTGGCTGACAGTCAACCATCGTCCAATTGGATAACGAGTCTTATAGATTTCTGATTGGCCGAGGGAAGGCAGCTCGTCACGAGGATGGATGTGTTGACCGACTGACGGCTGGAGCGCGGGGTCATGCCCTGCGGTGAAACCTCCCGGGTGACGTTTTAGCACAGTTGGCAACCCTAGTGCCGGGATGAGTCTTACCTTGTCTGCCGCATGGAGTCACTCTTCCCAAACATTCCTTGTGAGCTGCAGACTTGCACTTGCTACAGCGATAGCCCTGGAAGAAGGTGCCCCTGTTGAGCCAGAGGAAAGAAAGATGTTAACTGATTTTGGGGTTGGTGTCGCGTCAACCTTGTATGGAACCATGAAACCATCGTAAAGTTACGGTGCGGAAGGGGGCCATTCGGCCCATCGTATCTGAGCCGGCCAAAAAAGAGAAGAAAGAAACCAGCTGCTCCATATCCTTGCCAGCTGCAGCACTTCCAGCGCAGATCCAGGTTCCTTTTAAATGAGTGTTTCAGCCTCAAACACCAACTTAGGCGGCGAATACCCGAAGCCCACCACCTTCTGGGTGGAAACAATTTTCCTCATGTCCCCTCTAATCCTTCTGCCAATCAAATTAAATCTGTGCCCCCTGGTCATTGTCCCCTCAGTTAGGGGAAACAAGGCCCCTCATAATATTGTACACCTCAATTAGGTCACCCCTCTGCCTCCTCTGCTCTCAGAAAACAACCCCAGCCTATCCAATCTCTGCTCAGAGCTGCAATTTTCCAGCCCTGGCAACATTCTTGTAAATCTCCTCTGCACTCTCCCCAGAGCAATTGTGTCCTCCCTGTAATGTGGTGACCAGAACTGTACACAAAACCCCAGCTGTGGCCTAACCACTGTATTATACAGTTCCAGCGTGACATCCCTGCGTTTGTATCCCATACCCCGCCCAATAAAGGAAAGGATCCCATATGCTTTCTGGACCACCTTGTCCACTTGTCCCGTCAAGGGCCTGTTGTAACGCACTCTAAGGTCTCTCACTTTCTCAATCCCTCTCAATATCTTCCCGTTCATGGAGTATTCTTTCTTTCTTTGTCCTCCTCAAATATCTTACCTCACACTTTTCCGGATTGAATTGCTTTAGCCACCTC
Source organism: Scyliorhinus torazame (assembly GCF_047496885.1). Classification (NCBI taxonomy): domain Eukaryota; kingdom Metazoa; phylum Chordata; class Chondrichthyes; order Carcharhiniformes; family Scyliorhinidae; genus Scyliorhinus; species Scyliorhinus torazame. The sequence continues at coordinate 9,741,501 of NC_092733.1, read as the reverse complement.
TCCATCCACTCAACCAAATCATTGATACAATTCAGGAGTCGACAGTTATCCTCTTCATTATCGACGACATGGCCAATTTTTGTGTCATCTGAAAATTTCCCAATCATGTCTCCGACATTTAAATCCAAATCATTAATATGTGCAACAAGCAGCAAGGGGCCTCAACACTGAGCCCCGTGGAACACCACTGGAAAACCACTTTCCATTCGCAAAAACATCCATCAACCTTTGTTCCTAGTCACTGAACCAATTTTTAATCCGACACATCACCTTTCCCTGTATCCAATGGAGTCTAATGTTTCTGACCAATCTGCCACATGGGACATTGTCAAATGCCTTACTAAAATCCATGTAGACAACATCCACTACACTACCCTCATCAAAACTCCTTCTTACTTCCTCAAAAATGTTTATTAAGTTAGTGAGAGATGATCTTCCCTAACAAATCCATGTTGACAATCCCTGCTCAATCTGTGCCTTTCTAACTGGTGGTTTAACCTGCCTCTCAGAATAGTTTCTAATAATTTACCCAGCACCAATTTACCGGCCCATACTTTTCTGGCCTAGCCCGCGCACCCTTTTCAAAATAATGGTACAACATTCACACACCTCCAGTCCTCTGGGACCTCACTGTATCTAGTGAGGATTGGGAAATGATCCTCAGAGCATCTATTTCCTCCCTGGCTTCCTTCAACAGTTTGGGATACAATCCATCTGGCCCTGGATATTTACCCACCTTCAAGCTTGCCAGTCCCTCCAGTACGTCCTCTGTCATTATGCTTATTGTGTCTAATATTTCACACTCGTCCTCTTTAACTAGAATGTCTAAATCATCCCTCTCCTTAGTGAAGATAGAGACAAAGTTCTCATTGAGAACCATGCCCACATCTTCTGAATCAACCCACATTACCACGTTACTAACCCCACCTAACCTGCACATCTTTGGACACACTAAGGGGTAATTTAGTGTAAACCTTACCTTTTCCATAGTCATTCTCTTGCTCTGAATGTGGCAGTGCCACCCTTTTTCTTTGTGGGGATGTATCTGCACTGCGCCCGGAGAATTTCACCTTTGAATGCCTCCCGCTGATATGCCACAGCTTTTCCTTCTAACAGCTGGATCCAGTCCGCTTGCGTCAGCTCATCTCTCCCCCTTTTAAAAATTTGTCTTCCCACAATTTAGAACTTTTGCTCCTGATCTATTTTTGTCCTTTTCCATAATGATGCTAAATCTAACTATATTGTGGTCACTATTGCCAAAATGGTCCTTCACTGCTACCACTTGCCGAGTTTCATTTCCCGAGTCTAAATCTAGGATTCCCCCAATCTCGTTGAGGCTTGTTACGTGTTGGCTAAAAATAGTTTTCATGAATGCAGTTGAAGAATTTTGCGCCCTCTGTGCCCTTCGCACTAGTCATATCCCAACTGATCTTCGGGTAGTTGAAGACCCCAATGATTGCTGCCGTATTGTTTTTGCACTCAGAAATCTCTACATATTTATCTTATTAATAATAATAATAATCTTTAGTCATGTCATAAGTAGGCTTATATTAACACTGCAATGAAGTTACTGTGAAAAGCCCCTTGTCGCCACATTCTGCCACCTGTTCGGGTACACAGAGGGAGAATTTAGAATGTCCAATTCACCTAACAGCACGTCTTTCTGGACTTGTGGGAGGAAACCGGAGCGCCCGGAGGAGAACAGACACGGGGAGAACGTGCCGACTCCGTGCAGCCAGTGACCCAAGCCGGGTATCGAACCTGGGACCCTGGCGCTGCGAAGCAACAGTGCTAACCACTGTGCTACCTTGCTGCTCTTCTCACCCCTTCCACTATTTGGGGGTCTGTAGTACAGTCCCAACAGTGTGGCAACCTCTCTTTTACTTCTGAGCTCAGCCCAAAGGGGCTAGTTTAGCACACTGGGCTAAATCGCTGGCTTTTAAAGCAGACCAAGGCAGGCCAGCAATGCGGTTCAATTCCCGTACCAGCCTCCCCGAACAGGCGCCGGAATGTGGCGACTAGGGGCTTTTCACAGTAACTTCATTTGAAGCCTACTTGTGACAATAAGCGATTTTCATTTCATATGGTCTCATTTGATGCATCATTTAGTGCATCAGCCCTCCTCACAGCGGTAATTGATTCTTTAACCGATAATGCTGCACCCTCCACTTCTTCTTATCCCCCTCCCCATCCCGCCTGCAACATCCAGGGATATTGAGCTGATGTTTTTGTCCCTCCTTGAGCCAGATTTCCATTATAGCCATGATATCAGGCCGCCATGTGTCTATCTGCACCTTCAACTCATTGGCTTTATTCGCTACTCCTTGCATTTACGTATACACACTGCCAAATTTCCGTGCTGTCCACTTTTTAACCGGTGCTCCTTCTGTCTTTCAGAGTCTTTTCTCATCTCCCATTCCCTGTTCTGAATTTTCCCTCAGATTTCCGTCCCCATGCCAATCTGGTTTGAACATCGATTGGGCTACACTTGGAGCACTGTAAACAAACAAACAAAAATTCCTACAGTGTAGAAGGAGGCCATTCGGCCCATCGAGTCTGCACCGACCCTCTGAAAGAGCGCCCTACCTAAGCCCACCCCCCCCGCCCTATCCCCATAATCTCACTCAACCTTTTGGACACTAAGCGACAATTTATCATGGCCAATCCACCTAACCTGTACATCTTTGGACAGTGGGAGGAAACCGGAGCACCCGGAGCAAACCCACGCACACACGGGGAGAACGTGCAGACTCCGCACACACACACAGTCACCCGAGGCCGGAATGGATCCCGGTCCCTTGGTGCTGTGAGGCAGCAGTGCTAACCACTACTAACCAGTATTGGCCTCCATATTATAAAAATAAATATGTAGAGGCACTGGAGCATATGCAACAAACAAAAAAAGGATTAACGGTGAGGTACTACTTGTCAGGATTGGTTGAAGAAAGTGTAATTCTTGACTGTGGAAAGGAGATCTTTATGATATGGTCTGACAAGGTAGGTACAGAGATGTTTCCACTTGCTGGCAGGATCAGAACTCGGGTCCATAAGTATGAGGTAGTCACTAATATATCACGTCGGGAATTCAGGAGAAACTTCTTTATCCAGGGAGTGGCAGCCATACGGAATACCACAGTTGAGGCGGAAAGGGTAGATGCATTTGAGGGGAAGTTGGACTGAAAGGAATAGAAGGAGACGTTGATGGAGTGAGGTGAAGTTGGGGAGGAGAAGGCTTGAGCCGCTGGACCAGGTGGCAGCGCCCTGTCTTCTTTCTAAGAGCCGGTGCAGACTCGATGGGCCGAATGGCCTCCTTCTGCACTGTAAATTCTATGATATGATAAATTCTCTGACACAAACACTTTGCGACTCTGTAATTACCCAGAGTTACGGCAGGTGGCGGCACTGAGCAAGGTGTCTCACCATTCTCCTGCAGCGCCACCTGCAGGAATCCGTCCCAACTCACAGGCTCAGTCTTTCAAACCCACAATTTCCCTCCCTCCCGTAATTGCTGTATAAACGTTTTCACCGTGCATATTGAGTATTTGGGGATTTACCAGAACCTTCGGACGCGAAAGCAGTTTGGTTTCTTGAAAATCAATTATGCAACGTGCACGAAGCAGCCATTGCTTCCATTTGCACCACTTGAAAAGTGTCCACCCCAATGGCACTCCTGCGGTGTAATATGGAGCGGACCTGCCTTGAAGGCGCAGCCCAGAGGCGAGCAATGAATTGCGGCATCCGGCCTCGGTCTATCACCCCTGTCCCTGGGGCTGCATGTGGGGAAACGGCAGCCCCCTTCGCTCCAGATCGCTGCCTAGTTTGCTGAAGAGTGCCGCCTGACCTCAGAATCTTCACAGTGCAGAAGGAGGCCATTTGGACCATCGAGTTTGCACTGGCCCTCTGTGACACCGCGTGGTCCAGCACGGTAGCACAGTGGTCAGCACGGTTGCTTCACAGTGCCAGGGTCCCAGGTTCGATTCCCGGCTTGGGTCGCTGTCTGTGCGGAGTCTGCACGTCCTCCCCGTGTGTGCGTGGGTTTCCTCCGGGTGCTCCGGTTTCCTCCCACAAATCCTGAAAGATGTGCTGTTAGGTGAATTGGACATTCTGAATTCTCCCTCAGCGTACCCGAACAGGCGCTGGAATGTGGCGACTGGGGGATTTTCACAGTAACTTCATTGCAGTGTTAATGTAAGCCTACTTGTGACAATAATAAACATTATTATTATTCTACCTTAATCCTCCTCCCTGGAACCTTGCACACAAATGTTGGTGGAATTATGGATAGTAATGAAGACCATCAGAGGATACAGCAGGATTTAGATCGGTTGGAGACTTGGGCGGAGAGATGGCAGATGGAGTTTAATCCGGACAAATGTGAGGTAATGCATTTTGGAAGGTCTAATACAGATGGGAAATATGCAGTAAGCAGCAGAGCCCTTAAGCAGAGGGACCTGGATGAACAGGTACACAGGTTACTGAAAGTGGTAATGCAGGCGGAGAAGGTGGTCCAGAAGGCATACGGCATGCTTGCCTTCATCGGCCGGGGCATTGAGTATAAGAATTGGCAAGTCATGTTGCAGCTGTACAGAACCTTAGTTAGGCCACACTTGGAGTATAGTGTTCAATTCTGGTCGCCACACTACCAGAAGGAAGTGGAGGCTTTGGAGGGGGTACAGAAGAGATTTACCAGGATGTTGCCTGGTCTGGAGGGCATTAGCTATGAGGAGAGGTTGAATAAACTCGGTTTGATCTCACTGGAACGACGGAAGTTGAGAGGTGACCTGATAGAAGTCTACAAAATTATGAGGGGCATAGACAGAGTGGATAGTCAGAAGCTTTTTGCCAAGGTGGAAGAGTCAATTACTCGGGGACATAGGTTAAAGGTGCGAGGGGCAAAGTTTAGAGGAGATGTACGAGGCAGGTTTTGTACACAGAGGGTGGTGGGAGCCTGGAACTTGCTGTTGGGGGAGATAGTGGAAGCAGATAGGATAGTGACATTTGACAAATAGATGAATAGGATGGTGTCTTGAGAATGTCACTCCAAGAAATGTTTGTCTGCTCATGTTACTGCAGTGATGTCAGAGTGTGGGTGGAGCTGAGCTCTGGCTCTGCTTTTTAGTTTCACTTTGAGAAAAGCTTGGGTGTGTCTGATTGTTTTGTTTTTGTTTTCAGTGTTGGAGCTGAAGCCAGACAGAGCAGGTGTACTGCTGATCTCTCTGCCATGAAAAGACTGTCTCTTGATCATTTGGTGAATTCAGAATTATAAATGTTTTCAGTGGTGAATGTAAACCTGATGTGCTTCTGTTAAAAGGTGTTTCTTTTGTCTTCTGGATGTTGTTTGGGAAGTTATTGAGGATTACTTAGTGTTGTATTATTTGGGGGTTGTATTTGAATTAATGGTTGCTAAGATGTTCACTGTATGTTTTAAAAAGCACAGTAAGAAGTCTTACAACACCAGGTTAAAGTCCAACAGGTTTGTTTCAAACACTAGCTTTCGGAGCACTGCTCCTTCCTCAGGTGATCTCCACATCATGTTTAAAAAGGTTAACTTGAGTTCATAGAATAAACATTGTTTTGCTTTAAAAAATGTTTTTCCATTTCTGCTGTCCCACACCTGTAGAGTGGGCCGTCTGCTCCCCATACATAGAATTTACATGGAATTTACAGTGCAGAAGGAGGCCATTCGGCCCATCGAGTCTGCACCGGCTCTTGGAAAGAGCACCCTACCCAAGGTCAACACCTCCACACTATCCCCGTAACCCAGTAACCCCACCCAACACTAAGGGCAATTTTGGACACTAAGGGCAATTTTTCATGGCCAGTCCACCTAACCTGCACATCTTTGGACTGTGGGAGGAAACCGGAGCGCCCGGAGGAAACCCACGCACACACGGGGAGGATGTGCAGACTCCGCACAGACAGTGACCCAAGCCGGAATCGAACCTGGGACCCTGGAGCTGTGAAGCAATTGTGCTAACCACTGTGCTACCGTGCTGCCCCAATCTATTAAAAGTCGTGGGCCAGGTGAATTCCATGATACACTTCGGGGTTCTCTAAACAATGGCTCATAACAATGGGAATAGAGGGATATGATATGAATAGGGGCAGCACACGTGGCTAGCACTGTGGCTAGCACTGTGGCTGCACAGCGCCAGGGTCCCAGGTTCGATTCCCTGCTGCGCCAGTGACTGTGCGGAGTCTGAATGTTCTCCCCGTGTCTGCGTGGGTTTCTTCTGGGTGCTCCGGTTTCCTCCCACAGTCGAAAAACGTGCAGGTTAGGTGGATTGGCCACGCTAAATTGCCCTTAGTGTCCATAAAATGGTTAGGAGGGGTTATTGGGTTATGGGGATAGGGTGGAAATGAGGGCGTAAGTGGGTCGGTGCAGACTCAATGGGCCAAATGGCCTCCTTCTGCTCTGTCTGTTCTATGTTCTAGCCCTGGAAGGATAGTGGTTCTAGTTTAGACGGGCAGCATGGTCGGTGCAGGCTTGGAGGGCCGAAGGGCCTGTTCCTGTGCTGTACTTTTCTTTGTTCTTTGTTATCAGAAAGCAATCTGATTGCCATTTGAACACCTCGATCCAACCTGTATCCGCCACCCTCTCAGGAAGTTTAATCCAGACTCCAACCACGCGCTGGCTGAACAGAACGTTCCCTACCATCACTTCTACTCCTTTATCCCATCATTTTGAATCTGTGCCATCTGGCACTTGATGCTCTCTCGAATGGGAACAGTTTATTTACCCTGTCCACACCTCTCAGCATCTTAAATACCTCCATCAAGTCTCCCCTCAGCCTCCTTCTCTCCCAGGAAAACAGACCCAACCTCGCCAATCTACCCTCATCGTTACAGCTCTTTATCCCTGGAACCGGGGATAATCCACAGTTGAAGGAGAGCGTAGGCCAGGTACCCACAGCAAACCCCACACTAGCTGTGGAGGGACGGTGGGGTGTGGTGAGATGTGTGGAAATTCGGAAATTCTGCGCCCGTCAGGGAAATGGAGAGGTGGGGTTGGGGTTTTTTTAGGATTGGGAGCTCTGGGGGACTGTCGGCCAGCACTGCGTCAGAACAATGCAGGATCGGCATTGAAGTCTTCAGACACTGTCGTCATGGAACCCACCTGACAATCTCTGTATCTCTGCTAAAAAACCTGCTACCCTAGTTCCTCCCATTAGTTACCATCATCTTGCCAAGCTGAAACACAATGGGCACGATTTAACCAGAAAAAATCTTTGCCCAGATTTGGGCCCATTGATCAAGAGATACATAGAACATAGAAAATACAGCACAGAACAGCCCCTTCAGCCCACGATGTTGTGCCGAACCTTTGTCCTAGATTAATCATAGATTATCATTGAATTTACAGTGCAGAAGGAGGCCATTCGGCCCTTTGAGTCTGCACCGGCTCTTGGAAAGAGCACCATACCCAAACTCAACACCTCCACCCAACACCAAGGGCAATTTGGACATTAAGGGCAATTAATCATTGGCCAATTCACCTAACCCGCACATCTTTGGACTGTGGGAGGAAACCGGAGCACCCGGAGGAAACCCACGCAGACACGGGGAGGACGTGCAGACTCCGCACAGACAATGACCCAAGCCGGAATCGAACCTGGGACCATGGAGCTGTGAAGCAATTGTGCTATCCACAATGCTACCGTGCTGCCCTTAAGAACAAATAAATCTACACTATATCATTTTACCGTCATCCATGTACCTATCCAATAGCTGCTTGAAGGTCCCTAATGTTTCCGACTCAACTACTTCCACAGGCAGTGCATTCCATGCCCCCACTACTCTCTGGGTAAAGAACCTACCTCTGATATCCCTCCTATATCTTCCACCTTTCACCTTAAATTTATGTCCCCTTGTAATGGTTTGTTCCACCCGGGGAAAAAGTCTCTGACTGTCTACTCTATCTATTCCCCTGATCATCTTATAAACCTCTATCAAGTCGCCCCTCATCCTTCTCCGCTCTAATGAGAAAAGGCCTAGCACCCTCAACCTTTCCTCGTAAGACCTACTCTCCATTCCAGGCAACATCCTGGTAAATCTTCTTTGCACCTTTTCCAGAGCTTCCACATCCTTCCTAAAATGAGGCGACCAGAACTGTACACAGTACTCCAAATGTGGCCTTACCAAAGTTTTGTACAGCTGCATCATCACCTCACGGCTCTTAAATTCTTTTCATGGCAGAGAGAACAACAGTACACCTGCTTTGACTGGCTTCAGCTCCAACATTGAAAACAAAACCAAAAAAAAAAAGACACACCCAAGCTTTTCTCAAAGTGAAACTAAAAAGCAGAACCAGAGCTCGGCTCCACCCACACTCTGACATCACTGCAGTAACATGAGCAGCCAAACATTTCTTAAAGTGACATTCTCATGACACCATCCTATTCATCTATCTGTCAGATGTCACTATCCTATCTGCTTCCACTACCTCCCCCAACAGCGAGTTCCCGGGCTCCCACCACCCTCTGTGTACAAAACCTGCCCATTTGTTGGTGGCCGCAATGCTGGGGACCACCTCGCTATTCAATGGCACTCTGCTGGGTTTCTTGCCCTGGAGAGTTTCTTTCCGCCCAGGCCGCACCTCGAGTCATTTCTTGCTGGGCTCCTCGCAGGTCAGGGCGCCATTGTGTCTGGGTGCCCCGATGCTCGCCCTCCCCCACCACCATTTTCAGCTTAATGAATCATTTAAATATGCTGATTTGGATCACGTCCAGTGAGGGCGAGATCCTGGTCGTAATGTCCCATGACACTCCGTTAAATCTAGCGAGGCGCTTTGAGCATCGCACATCTTGCAAGAGGCCTCTCGTGAGATTCAACGGCTGCATCCTGACACCAAGTTGGGCGCAATGAAGCCAAAAATACGTGCCCAATTTCTCTCATTAAATATCCCACAGGAAACCCTCTGAATCCAAACAAATATCCATCAGTCCAAACTTTTACGATGCCTTAATTGCACCTATGGCTCCCAAAAAAGCCTTTCAAACCAGAATCCTTTTAAAAAAACATGACTACAGCAGTCACACACACTAACTCGGGCTTTTAACCCTTACTGCACCAACTACCTATAATATCTGAAATCCCAACATTAATTACAACTGTGGTTGATAGCCTGTCGCGGCAGGAAGCAGGAACTGTACCTCAGCAACATCTGGCAGGCTTTGCAGGTTGCAGATTCCTCAAACGAGTGCATCTGAAAATCGTGGCTATTCGAGCTCCCGTTCTCCGGGAAGATGTTCGACCTAAGGGACAATTCGCAATTAGGAGGGAGGCTGAAAAACTGCACCGGAACCCTTCCAATTGTAATCCACACCAACAATAAACTGGGTCTATTGTGAAGCAAAATTCAAGGCACGTGAGGTGAAATAAGGGGAGGATGACTGAATGGTGGGTCAGAGAGGTACAGGTGTTATACCTTCTGGTTTCCATGTGTTTGAAATAATCACACTTTAGACTCAAAATGCTGGAGATCCTTCAAGCATGTCTCTTTCAGCTCTCCCCGTGGCTGGTCGACTGAGAATAGATGGGCCGAATAGCTTTCTTCTGCACTGTAGGGATACATTGTACCTCGCGACATGGCTGTAGTGCAGCGGTAAATGCGGCACCCCAGAATATATATTCACATAATGAGTCCCTAGCTCTTTACAAATAATATCGGAATACAACAGTAGGTTTTAAGGAAGATCTTGAAGTTACTCCTTGTAGGAGAGAAAGGTTTAGGGGAGGAGTTCCAGAGCTTAGGCAGCTGAAGACAAGATCATCGATAGTGAAGTGATTAAAATTTCTGTGTAACCTCCGAAATTCTTCCCGAAGCCTGTTCGCCTCTATCTCTCCCCCCTCCTCCCACCCCACCCCTCCCTCCCTAAAGACAATCGTTAAAACGTTGGCGTCGACCTTGGGACGAGTGGTGGGGAAGTGGTATCATCACAGAATCCCGACAGTGCTGAAGGAGACCATTCAGCCCATCGAGTCCGCACCGACCCTCCGAGAGAGCGCCCGACCCAGGCGCAAGCCCCGCCCTATCCCCGTAACCCCACCTAACCTTTTGGACACAAAGGGGTCATTTTAGCATGGTTAATCCACCTAACGTACACATCGTCGGACTGTGGGAGGAAACCGGAGGAAACCCACGCAGACGCGGAGAGAACGTGCAGACTCCGCACAGACAGTTGCCCCCAAGGCCGGAATCGAACCTGGGACCCTGGCGTTGTGAGGTAGCAGTGCTAACCGCTGTGCCACAGCGCCATCCTTAGTCACTGGACTAATAATCCAGGGTAATGCTTTGGGGACCTGGGTTCAAATCCCACCAGGGCAGAGGGTGAAATGTGAATTCAGTAACAATCTGAGTTTTAAAAAACACATCTGGTTCGCCAATGCCCTCTTAGGGAAAGACACTGGCCAGTCTTAGCTGATCTGGTCCACATGTGACTCCAGACCCACAGTAACACGATTGACTCGCTCAGTTCAAGGGCAATTCGGGATGGGTAACAAATTCTAGCCCAGCCAGTGACACCCACAATCCGATCGATAAAAAAAGGATTGGAAGAAACACCCACAGCTTGGGTCTCTGTGTAATATTAAGGACATTTAGCCCCTCAAACCCCACATCCCTCTATACCCTAAACCAACAGAACTTGATCAGGCTTGATTTTGAAAGCTCCAATTGTTCCCAACCCCCCCGCCCGGGCCTCTTGGGATGGCCTAGCACTAATCTTTTGATCACCCACCCTTGCAACACAACAGATGTTATTCGGTGCTCCGAGTAGGACTGGTTAGCCGGTCTCGCTCACAACGCGCGACCCTTAACGTCAAACTTACAAAGCCATTTCGAACTGTTCCAGCCACTTTTTTTTCAGCTCCCTGGTCTTGAAGAAGAACTCGTAGCCGTTTTGTCCATGGCCCTCAATTAGGAGGAACATGTGGGTCCACTAGGAAGAAACAGAGAAAAGAGTTGAACGTTGGTACCGCTTGCAGTTCCAGAGAGCACTATCGCGTCAAAGTGCCCCAACGAATTGCTTCGGGTATATTAGCTGTGAAGGTGGCCACATTCTCTGTCCAGAGAGTAGTGAGATTGTTGGCCAGTTGCTCTTGATGTTTTGGTGGCGTTGGCTGAGGGAGGAATGTTGGCCAGGATGACGGAATAACTCCCTGTCCTTCTTCAACAAGTCCACGACGACAAGCCTGAGTTAATACGCACATAAGGCACTGAAGCAGGGGTGGGCCACACCGCTCGCGGGCCTGCTACATCATTCAATAAGATCGTGGCTGATCGACTACTTCAGCTTCACTTTCCTGCACTACCCCCATGCGCCTTGACTCCCTAGTGTCTAAAAATCCTATTGACCTCAATCTTCAATATATCGAATGCCTGAGTGTCTGGGATGGGAAACTCTGAAGAAATAACTCCTCATCTCAATTTGAAATGGCTGACCCCAAATTCTCGATGGTCCAGCCAGGGGAAAACAGGGGACGTTTGCGGCAGGCCTTCAACTGTAACAATTATGAGACCCTAGTGTGGGAATTCGGACCCTATACTGGAGAGCAGGGCACTGCTCGGAATCCAAGGATTTATTTTTAATCTTCATTGATTTACTTTTCCTGTCAATGATGTCTTCTTCAGGGTTGTTTCCTGATTTGCTTCCTTTCCCCTCTTCTATGTGGACGTGACTCCAGTGAGATTGTGGCATTTTCTCCATTCTTTTTCTGACCACAAGTGCACCGACTATTTGACCAGTCACAATACAGCCTCATCTTTCCCCACTGCACACAGCCACTTCAGCTACCAATGAAGAAATTATGAATGATAATTAAACCATAGAACCATAGAATCCCTGCAATGCAGAAGGAGGCCATTTGGCCCATCGAGTCTGCACCGACCCTCTGAAAGAGCCTCCTACCCACTCCCCCACCCTATCCCCATAACCCCATCTAATCTACATATCCCCCAAGACAGTTTTGCTATCTCTTATTACCACTCACTTCTTATAATGTGTGTTACTTGTGCAGAAGCAACGGGCATTATTCGCTTGTGCCCCCATAAGTCGACACAGTTTGAAACTGTGGATGCTGGGTTAGGAGATGCATGCTTGTAATGTGCAAGTCTGTAAATAAATACTTTTTAAAAAGTGTAGAATGATTGGGTCCATAGTTCCATCCTTCACCAATTGGCTTTCTGGCGTATCACAAGTACCACCCTGGTTACCCAATACCGCAAGGTGGGTATAATACTGGCGCTGGTCCAGGGTTACAGTGGAAGGTCAGTGAACAGGAAAGAGCACGGCTTTCTGAGAATTAACATGCCACACTTGTACCTTTTTGGATTCTCTGCTTCCCGATGGGTCATCCTTTATCTGGTAATACTGCAGGTCGATTACTTCCCTCATTTCATAGCTCTCTCCTTTGCGTTTGCAGACAATAACAGCTTTATCGAATAAGAATACATATCTGTTTACAAAACAATACGGCATGATTAGTGGCTGTACAGCCAAGATTTTAGAAGCAACAACTCTCAATGTACTAACTCCTATTAATTTATTACAATTTAAACATTTAAAAAATAAATTTAGAGTACCCAATTTTTTTTTTTTCCCCCATTAAGGGGCAATTTAGCGTGTCCAATCCACCTAACCTGCACATCTTTGGGTTGTGAGGGTGAAACCCACGCAGACACGGGGAGAATGTGCAAACTTCACACAGACAGTGACCCAGGGCCGGGATTCGAACCCGGGTCCTCAGTGCCGTGAGGCAGCAGTGCTAACCACTGCGCCACATGCCGCCCTAATTTATTACAATTTGACATACAATTGATATCCCTCATAAATAAACGCTTGGTCAGAATCCACAAGTAAATTGGCACTACTTCCTTTTAACTCTAAAAATCCAGTAAATCCAGCAAAACTGCTCTCCCGTTAGTGTAGTTACACGGCTCGGCTTCTCACTCGCTTCCACTCTGCTGTGGAAGTTCAAGAATATTCAACACAAGACTGCTTTCTGCAATAAAGGCTCTTCCGGCCCGACTGCAAGGCGGGTTTGAACTTCACGCACTCTCCCAGCATAGAGCTATCCCCAGGAGGTCTCTTCCACACAGCCAATACAACTCAGCTCAACCTCTTTCTATAACTATCCTTTTCCCCTTTCATCTTCAATTCCATTGTCCTCCGCACCACTTTGAACTTACCTTTCCAAAATATAAAACCTTTCATGTTTTTTCCTATTACCTCCCCTCTCGCCTCAAATAAAAATTTAATAACCTTCCCTTGATAGTTTATGAAACCTTTGAAAGCTGTAAAAGCCTTTTAATTCTCTTGGAAACTTAAAAACCGAAAGGCCAAGTCCCTATCTAACTCCTAATACAAATTTCTAAATTCTATTTATTTGCTTATAAATCCATAGCTTCATTACAAATGCACCTCTACCTCTTTTATGTCTCAAGTCTCCCAGGCAAGTTGTCTCCATTAACCTTTCCCCAGCTTATTCAAATAATTTACACACACACGCTCACACAGACAAACACAAACAGTCAGCTTTATAAAATAGCACAATAATCCCCAGAAATATTTTTCAAAATACCGTCCATCCTCACAGGCGTTCTCAGAGGGCAGCCAACCTCTTGCTGTGGTTCTGGAATCACATGTCGACCAGAACGGGTAAGGACGGCAGATTTCCTTCCATAACGGGCATTCGTGAACCAGGTGATCATTTACAACAATCCTTGATTTCACGATCACCATTACTGTCGACTAGTTTTTTTATGACAAATTTATTTGATCAACTAAATTTTAATTCTCCAAGTGTTTTGGTGGGAGTTAAGCTCACGTCTCCGGATCATCCACCTGGGCCTCTACACTTCTAGTCCAGGAACATAACACTGTGCAATCATGCCCCAAGCTCCTTTGGTCACCCTAAGCTCCTCAACTAGATCGCATCTAGATTAATAGGAGGTCACACGTGCCATTAAAAGAAATGGAAGACATTTTACCAACCCAGCTAGCCTGCGCATCTTTGGGCAGTGGGAGGAAACCGGAGCACCCGGAGGAAACCCACGCAGACACGGGGAGAACATGCAGACTCCACACAGACAGTGACCCGAGGCCGGAATCGAACCTGGGACCCTGGTGCTGTGAGGCAGCAGTGCTGACCACTGTGTCACCGTACTTGTGGGTGCTATGGGAACCGAGGGATATGGGGATGGTGTGGGAAAGTGACGCCAATGTAAAGGTTCAGCGATGATCTTATTGAATGGTGTAGGAGGCTCAAGGGGCTGAAAGGTTTACCCCTGCTCCTCTGTCTCGATCATTTCAAAACCCATCTCTTTGACCTTGTTTTGGTTTGGTAGCATTTTATCCCTGCACCCTCTGAGAAGAACTCTGAGAAAGTTTTATCTATTTAGATATTTTCGTGGGATGTGGTTTTCACTGGCATTTGATGCCCATCCGTAGTTGCCCTTGAACAATGTGATTTGCTCGACCATTTCAAAGGGCACTGAAGGGTCATCCACACAAACACAATTTCACATAAGTCAACTTAACAATGAAGGAGGAGGAAAATGTTGGTTAGCTGTGGAGCTAGTGGGAGGCTGGTGACCCATCAAACCACAGCTAAATGATGACCACTGTGTTCCTTTGTGGTCTAACTGGCTGTGTTGCTCCTGACAGGCGGAGGATCAAGCCAATGATCTGCATGGAGTGGGCGACTTTTGAGGTGTGCAAAATAATCTAGAACATTCTATAGCTGCAGAGAAGGACGTCCACTTACCTATCCTGTTTGGATCGCTTGTCGACAGTCGTTAAGCGTAGTTCACCATCTATCTTGGGCCGCCCGTAACTAGCCAGCGACTGGTTCTAGGAAGTAACAAAATGGTTAATACTGGAGAGACTGATGTCCCCCTTTAGATGAAAGGTAATTTCTCAAGTGAGGACATAGCTCCACTGCACTCTGGCCTCCTGACCTTGTTAGAGGCCGATGATCGGAATTGCATGCTAGGATGTTCCCCGAGATAGGGGTGGATGATCCCGGCTGTGTGGATTTCCCTAGCCTCTGACGAGATGCTGATGATATTGGAGATGGCCATCGGCCTTGCAGCCTGACTCAAAATCTTGGTTGCGGGGGGGGGGGGGGGGGGGACCCCCATGTCCATCAGAGAAGCCATAATATAGAATCGTCCAGCAATGTAAGAGGCCATAGGGCCCACCATGTTTGGACCTTTGAAAGAGCTATCCACTCCCCGCTGCTCTTTCCCCATTCTTATACCACAGATTGATTATGTGGGTACTCTGGCCATCCTCCAACCCCAGTGTTGATCCAGCACAATAGGAGCGTGCCTCATGTAACCTGCTCTGGCACATCGACTGAGACATGCCTCTTTGCTGAAACTGTGTGATCAGTGAATGTACCCGCTAACTCTCTCACTATTAAACTTTATACAACAACCGGATGATCACTGTTAAGACACTTCATGCATCTTTATTGACTCCTGACTTACCAAGTTCTCTATTGATAACTGGAAGCTTGTGATCTGTTTGAGAGTTTCGCTGTCCCTTTTTACTTCATTTACACATTGGGCTAAATCCTAAACAAGAGATAAATATACAATTAATTCTCTATACTTAATTCTTGACATATTAGATATAAAGCTGTAAGGCAACTCACTCACCCTCATGGAATCCAAAGCTGATCGTAAGTTGTCCTTTTCTTTATCGTCAGTGGTATGTTTAACTAATTCCTGCAGCAACATATCAGTGAGACATCAGGACATAATTCGTGAACATTTGAATGTTAACGTGTCTCCTCCAAATCGCAATCGCTACCCCAATTTGGACATACTTCGCCTGTTCTTTCATCGTCATTGGGTCATAGAATCCCGAGAGTGCAGAAGGAGGCCATTCGGCCCATTGAGTGTGCACCAATCCTCTGAAAGAGCACCGTACCCAGTCTTACTCCCCTATTCCACCCCATCCCCATAGCCCCAACTGATCTGCATATCTTTGTACACTAAGGGTCAATTTTATCATGGCCAATCCCCCTAACCCGCACATCTTTGGACTGTGGGAGGAAACCGGAGCACCCGGAGGAACCCCATGCAGACACGGGGCGAACGTGCAAACTGCACACAGAAAGTCACCCGAGTGTCATGTGAGAGTACTTTTAAGAAATGGGTGTTTATAAATGGGTGTGTATATAAATATCTGTAGCGAGAGTACCTTTAAAGAAATGGGTGTTTATTACTGCAGTGATGTCAGAGAGTGGGTGGAGCTGGGCTGTCTGTCAGCTTTTTACTTTCGTTTTAGGCTGTTTGCTGCAGGCTGTGTTTTAGTTTCGTTTTCAGAGCTGGATAGCTGCAGTCACAGCCAGAAGGGGTATTAATCTCTCTCTGTAATCTAAAAACTGTAAATCGATCCTTTGATGATTTAAAACTAATAACTGCTCTCAGTAGTGACTTTAACCTGATGTGTTTCTGTTAAAGGTTTTATTTTTAAGTCTTATGGATGTTAAAAGGAAAGCTTAAAGGATTACTTAGTGTTGTAGTCTTTGGGGGTTGTATTTGAATTAATGGTTGCCAAGATGTTCACTGTATGTTTTTAAAAGGTTAACTTGAGTTCATAGAATAAACATAGTTTGGCTTTAAAAAATACTTCTCCATTTCTGCTGTACCACACCTGCAGAGTGGGCCGTGTGCTCCCCATACCACAATCTATTAAAGGTTGTCGGTCAGGGGAACTCCATGATACACTTTGGGGTTCTCTAAACCCTGGCCCATAACACGAGGTCGTAATCGAATCAGGGTCCCTGGAGTTGTGAGGCAACAGTGCTAACCACTGTGTCACCGTGCCGCCAGGGCCAAACTCCTGGAACTCCCTCCCTAACTGCACGGTGAGTGTACCTGCACTGCAGTGGTTCAATAAGGCTGCTCACCACCATCTTCTCAAGGGCAACTAGAGAAGGGCAACAAATTGACAGAGATGCCCACATCCCATTAATTTTCTTTTTTATATGATCCTCTCCCCTCCCTCAAAATATTGATTCATCTTGGGGTTCTAGGCACAGTAAGGATATAGCCCACATGATCATTCCTGATCCATGAACCCCGAGAGAGTGAGCTCTGAACGTACAAGGAACATTCCCTGAGCCTCTTATAAAATCCACACATACACTCCTCTTTCAGTCAGAATATCCGGAGTGGGAAGCACGGTTGATTTTCCCCTCTCTAGCTCAGAGACACTGATCATAATTACTCCAACACCCTGGATGAGAAAAGCCAAATGTGGACCCAGACTTCACTGGAATGGGAGTCGAGCCTAGTGTAAAAGACTCCGCCGCTTGGAAGGACTCAAGGCCCCCGAAGTCGGAGACCTGGCTATCGGACATGGCTAGCTTTCTCTGCTTGGAGAAAATCAAAGTTCGTCCTGAGAGGGTCACTGTTGGGGTTCGCCCGGAGGTGGCAGCCATTCATTGACTTCTTCGCGGAAAATTAATCGTCAGCAGAGAGGGGGGGGGGGTTAAGTTAGCGTAGATTAGGGGGTTAATTAATGGTGGGACCTGTTAGGGAGGGAGGTGGTATTTGCACTGTGTTTATAGTCTCATGTACATTGTTTATATTGCAGCTGTTTCGATGCCAAAAAGAAATACCTCAATAAAATGTTTATTAAAAAGAAAAAAAAAGATTCCGCCAATTTTCCCGGTTTCGTGTGAGTGGCAAAGACCCATTTTTACCCCCTTTGAGGGTCACAGAGAGCGAATAATTGCTGAAGGGGAGAGGGACCGAATACAGGCCAGAACTCAAATCCTCCGGGGCCTAGGTCTGCAGCGTTTCCACAAATGCTCAGCAACGCTCAGATGGAAAATATGTCCGGCATTTCTAGCTGGGCGCCCAGCGGCGGTCTACCTGAAGCAGAAGGTGATACTTGAGGACTCTTTGCATGGGCACCATCAAGAGATCTCGGAGGGTGAATCTCCCATTATTCGCTCTGTTGGAGCATTCCTGACAAGAAAAGAACACCAGCAATTACACTCGGCAACCTCAAGTGACTGCGACACTTCGCTTTTGCCGATCGAACAAGAGTATGAGGCGGACTGATGGAAACTATTTGGCCAAGTGAGTGTGATCACAGAGATCCGTTCTCCTACAGAAGGGAGTCTCACCAATGGGGCCCCGACTTGGGGTCGGAATGGGAGGGAGGCATGGGCGGCAGGGAAAGTGGTCTATCCCGGGCCATTTTCAGGTTGTGGGTTCCAGGAGTAAAATCAGAATCAAACAAATCAAAACATCTCGTTCAAAGAAGCAGGTGCTGATGCGAAGGGGGAAAAGCTTTAACAATAAAAGGGACCGTCCTCGATCAAAGTTCCGTTAGGGCAATTTTCGAACTGCTTCTGAGTGCTGTGCACTAGCAGGAGTTCCCCGTTGTATTTTGACAGATTGCTGCATATTTTATAAGCCTCAGAGTTATGCAGAGATGGCACTAATCTCCAAGTGCGCAACAGGTTTATTTGCAAGAGTCTTAAAGTGTCTCTGCAATGATAAGATGTCCGCGCTCATGCTTACAGATTGGCTACTTGGCTTTAGTTTACTTAAGCTCTGAGCCATCATGCAGACTCAGCCAATCAAACATGGTGAGCATAGATCAGTTCCCAGACTCAAATAATCGAATGCAGAAACGATTGAACATTACACCTGCCTTGCTCCAAATTTAAAGGTGCTCAATAAATTGGAAATCCTCTCAACATGCTCCTGATGTTCTAATTGCTGAAAAAAGGGCCTTTGTCCTGTATGGTATTCGCAAATGTGAAGAATCCTTCACTGTGTACGTGGAAAACCTGCTCAGAACTTATTGTAACAATTCATCCAACCATTTGGCCTATTCATACTGCGCAGAACCGGCCATAGATAAGCTCGGACGGAAATGGATATCACTTCAGTGTGTCTTGGGCAACCTATACACACACATACACAGCAAGCATGAGGGGGACCCTGTGGTATCCCATTGCTCTTACACAATCCCAACAAGTGTTTAGTTTGCTTTCAAGCAAGGCTGTCTGGCCATGTTGAGCGGCAGGCCCAATGGATACGAATTTGGACCCGTCATTCAGAATGGCGTGCATTTCGTTTCTAGAATCATGTTTGTTAAGGATGTCTATTCCTGTCCCTTTGTCAGGCATACATGCATTGCGCCTGTTTCAGCTAACCAAAATAAGTGACAGCCTCAGAGCAATGCCTAGATCAATCGGAATCAAGATAAATTAAAAACAATGCTTGGCGGTTAACTGTCAGTCAACATCAACTGGTGCATTCTTATTGCAACACCTCTCCCAATCAGATTTCACTTGCCAACAAATCAGCATTCTCTGCCCATACACTGTAAAGTTGTTGTTTCCCCTGACATTGGTATCCTTGTGATTGCCTTGGTACGTGCAAGATGAAAAGCTTCGACAAAATGTCTCTTCTTTCCATCGCAAACTGGACGAATAGCACTTTATCTCCCAATTAGACATATTACAGCCTTCCGGACTTAACATTGAGTTCAACAACTTCAGACTGTGAACTCTCTCCTCCACCTTGACCCCACTTTTATTTCGATCAAATCATTTTCATTCCTTCCATTTTCCCCTCAGCGTTGCCCCCTCTCCCCTCCGCCATCCCACCCCAATAGGGCCACCTGTTCCCTGTTCCAAATTGTCCTTTGACACACTGCTCACCTTTGCTCATGCATGAACACATTCTGATCTCTTAATGTGCCACTGTCCACACCCTACTTAGTCATCATCGCCTTCATTTACATTCCCTTTTTTCTTTCTGTCCACCAGATCGTTGTCAACCCCCACCGATCGCTGGCCCTCTACCCAGCCCCACTGCTCCACGCCCCCCTCCCCCACAACAGTACAAATCTGACCCTATTTTCCGTTAGAATAGAATAGAATTTACAGTGCTGAAGGAGGCCATTCGTCCCATCGAGTCTGCACCGGCTCTTGGAAAGAGGACCCTACCCAACACCTCCACCCTATCCCCAGAACCCAGTAACCCCACCCAACACTAAGGGCAAGTTTGGACACTAAGGGCAATTTATCACGGCCAATCCACCTAACCTGCACATCTTTGGACTGTGGGAGGAAACCGGAGCACCCGGAGGAAACCCACGCACACACGGGGAGGATGTGCAGACTCCGCACAGACAGTGACCCAAGTCGGGAATCGAACCTGGGACCCCGGAGCTGTGAAGCAACTGTGCTATCCACAAGGCTACCGTGCTGCCCCAGTTCCATCCGGCATTGACAAACAGTCATCCAGACTCGAAACGTTTGCTCCCTTCTCTCTCCACAGGTGCTGCCGGACCTGCTGAGAGTGTCCAGCATTTCCTGCTTCTCAATCCTGCACCACCGAATGCCAAAGCATCAGAGTGCGCGGGAGATTCAGCCGCCCCAGAGTGTGTGTCACTTATAGCGACTGAAACCAGAAAGGCGGCTGTGCGGAATTATTTCTGAGTGCAGTGGAGTCACTCGAAAAAAAGATTCCCACCTGCAGCTTCATCTGAACATCTTCCCTCAGGCTAGCGACCTTGTCCAAGTGTTTCGTGGCTGCCTCCACCTGGCTGCAGTACCTTCCGTACAGCAACAACCTTTGGGCAGCAAAAGACAAAAGACAGGTTGTTAGGGATCCCAGCACACCCTGGTCGTGTCAATTAACGGCCATTTCTCTCAATACATCACTGGGTTGAGAGGAACCGCCAGTGGTGTTGTGGTAATATTAATGTAGGCCCGTAATCCAGGGGGCCCCAGGCTAATGCGCCAGGAGGCACAGGTTCAAATCCCCCCCCGCAGAATAAAATCTGGAATTGCCCCTCTGAATTGGCCGATCAAAGCACACAGTTTGTGGGCAACAAACTCTGCGGCGACACCCACACATCCCGTGAAAGAATGAAAGAAAACGCCGTGGGAAATAGAGACACAAGCCGCCAAAGTTATTTAAATTATTGGTGAAAGGCACTCGATTGGTTCAAGGTGTTTGTCGAATTGATTCTGTTCAGGAAGAAACCTCTTTACGCCAGACCATCTCGACACTCACAGAATCGTGGAATCCCTAGAGTACAGAAAGAGGCCATTCGACCCATCAAGTCTTCACCCACCCTTTAAAAGACCACCCGACCTAGGCCCAATCTTCTGCCCTGTAACCTCACCCTGAGGGGCAATTCAACACGTCCAGTCCACCTAACCTGCACACCTTTGGGCTGTGGGAGGAAACCGGAGCACCCGGAGGAAACCCACGCAGTCACGGGGAGAACGTGCAGACTCCGCACAGGCAGTGACCCAAGGCCGGAATTAAACCCAGGACCCTGGAGCTGTGAGGCAGCAGTGCTAACCACCCCGCCACCGTGCCGCCATCTTGTTGAACTGGCCTCAGAATCGCAAGGTACGCTCAAAGGTGGGTTAATAGATATAACTCGTTGCAGGGAAGGACTCCTGATCTGCTGCCTTTGACCGGTTTTGAACCTTCTGTCTCCTTGCCCAGGTTTAAAAAGGAAAGGCTCGCATTTATGCACCGACTTGCACAGCCTCAGGATGTCCCAAAGTGTTTTGTAACTAATAAAGTCCCTTCTGAAATGTTGCCCCTGTTGTATTGTTGGATACCGGCAACCAGATGGCCATCTCTCACAAACAGCATCACAGTGAGCGCCAGATAGTCAGCAGTGAGGTATTCATAGAATCATAGAATCAGTACAGTGCAGAAGGAGGACATTCAGCCCATTGAGTCTGCACTGACTCTCTGAAAGGGCATCCTACCTAGGCCCACTCCACCGCAACCTCATCTAACCTCTGGACACTAAGGGGCAATTTAGCGTAGCCAATCCAGCTCGCCTGCACATCTTTGAGGGATAAATAAAATGGCCAGGAACTCCCCAGCGCTTCTTCCAAATAGGGTCACGGAAACCTCCAGATGAACCTTTCTTTGCCATGATCTACTGAATGGCCGGACAGGCTCAACGGCCTACTCCCATTCCCGCGGAGGAAACCGGAAAGTCACGGCTAAAAATCCCACCGGTTGCCGAGGTGGGATTCGAACGCCCGAACCCACAACGTTAGCCGGGGCCCGAAATCCAGCCAGATTGTCACGACGCCACTGTCGCTGCATTGGAAGAATGGGCTGAGACATCAGGCTGGTCACCTGGGAATCATTCACAATTTGGCATGAATGGAAATCCTTCAGAGAGGGAAAGCCAGAATGAGACTTTTTCAATGCCAGAGCCCCTGTAACTCAATGAACTGATGACAGTGAACTTTCACCATGCACACACGCTCACCTTTTCTTGTAATTATTGAAGATTTCATAGAGGTTCTGGGCGTTGCTCATTTTGATCGAGATTTGGATTTCTTCTAGTAAACCTTTGTGAACCTTCAGTAGTTCCTGAGGAGACACAGTGACAAATAAATGGTGTTGCAGAGCGCTTGCTGCTTGTGGCAACTCGCACAGGCATACAGATCAGGGGCCAGGGAGACAAAGGCAGCTCTCCCTGAAGCTCCTGATGTGTGTAGGTTGTGGATGAGGCCCTCAGCCGACGGTGCGAAGGGCAAGCCAGTGTTGCTCCAATCCCGCCACGGACAATCGAACCGAGTTTCCACCATCTGCTGTGAAGCGCCCAAAGCTGTTCGATATCCACTTGTGGATGCTCCTCATTCCTACCTCCCATGTTGCCCTGCCTTTGCTCTTTCTTCCCCACCACCCTCAGTTGATATTGAGTTGCTCACCGAAGGACATAAACATGCTCTTTGATATAACGTGCGAGTTCAGGCTGGTCCCGCCTTCACCGCAGGTGGAAGTGACATCCACCCCATCCAGGGTGGACTGGTTAGAACCAGGCCTCAGAAAGGGCCCCGTGTTTAATCCACTGCATGCTGGGCCAGTCCCTGCACCGTCAGGATTAGAGGTTGAATCGCATCAAGCCAAATCCAGGTGCGATCCACTGGCTTGGATCAGGAGAAGCAACTTGCAATAGGATAAAGAGATTCACACCCACTCAAACTAAAATAAAGATGGAATCATTGATGTTGACAGCAAGCGACTTACCTCGATGTTGAGGAATATGTTCTCTAGGTCGTGGACATTGAGAAATCGATGCAATGGTCTAAAAAAATGCTGAATAACAGAAAGGGAGATTCCAGTAAAAACAGTGATCACCAATTTGCCCATTGACCAAAAGACAAAAGCAACTCGCAACGCACTTGCTCGATCAGATCAACTCTGAACGTATTACATTGTATTAACAATCTGTAAAGAGTTAGGAATTAATGAGCCAGGAACTAATTGTTATTTGTAAGTATTCCAGGGGGCCACATTTCATAGCTGCA
The DNA here is from genome assembly GCF_047496885.1 of Scyliorhinus torazame. Lineage (NCBI taxonomy): Eukaryota > Metazoa > Chordata > Chondrichthyes > Carcharhiniformes > Scyliorhinidae > Scyliorhinus > Scyliorhinus torazame. The sequence continues at coordinate 9,718,158 of NC_092733.1, read as the reverse complement.
CCAGCGACTAATGTAAAGTGTTACAGAACCCGTTCAAAAGAGCAAGGCAACATTTAAACGTAAAGAGCTCTGATCTTTCCAAGTTTAAAGTGTGATCCGAAAGACACCAAGAGCACGCAGCACCGAGGAAATTGGTGCAATCTGTTCCATGTCCATTGGCTCCCTGGCGATGATCTCACCTGATGTATAGATTCTAATGTCTCTGTGTACTTCTCCTCTGTCTGTTTGATCTCCTGAAGACAGCAATTCCGTTTGTCGAATTCGGTCATTTTCTGTGGCTGAAATACAGACCCCTCCCCCCCGTTAGTGAGGCAATGGCATGTTTGTCCTCCAATTATCCCCCCACCCGAATAATGCTCTCTTCTCCAATCTCGTTCTGCCCTGCACCCCCCTCCCTCCCTCACCCCCTCGCCCACCCTATTCCATCAATACCCAACATATGTCCTTGGTTAGGACATGAGGTTAACGGGGGGGGGGGGGGGGGGGGTCACCGTTGAATGGTGCAATGGGCTGACTGCAGGCAGGATGGGAGGTTTTTGGTCCATCGCGCATGGAGACCACCTTTGCCCCAGGGGTTGGCTCAAACAGCTTTTACTGTTGGAGACCATTCACCACTTTGAGTGGCAGTGCAGCTTCTGATCAGCTCCTGAGAGAGTGGGGAAAGTACTTAGAACACACAGTGCAGAAGGAGACCATTCGGCCCATCGACCCTGCACCGACCCACTTAAGCCCTCACTTCCACCTTATCCCCCTAACCCAATAACCCCATCTATCCTTTTTGGATACCAAGGGCAATTTAGCACGGCCAATCCACCTAACCTGCACGTCTTTGTTCTGTGGGAGGAAACCGGAGCACCCGGAGGAAACCCACGCAGACACGGGGAGAACGTGCAAACTCCACACAGACAGTGACCCAGCGGGGAATCGAACCTGGGACCCTGGGGCTGTGAAGCCACAGTGCTAACCAATATGCTACCGTGCTGCCCTTTCAGCACCAAGTCGAACTCATGCACAGGTATGGGAACAAGGAACACCGCAGGATCTAATGGGCTGTCAGTGGGGTAACAGTCACACTGGAGTGGTAGCAATTGAGTTTCCATTAGCCCCCATACCTTGCTGTTTCTACTTTAACCTGACTGCCACAGGGTTGGGTTTCTACAGGGGGACTTACCCCAGTTTTGTCCCCAGTGCCTCAAAATGGCCATCAATACCCATGCCCGAGAGCAGGTGCCCATTTCGATTCTCTTTGCTGAGTGTTAGAGAGGAAGGCAGCAAAAATGTAGCCAAGTGCCATCAAGGGCTTTCTGTTTGTGAGGGCAGGAAGTTGACCTTAGGTCAGGGTAGGAGCTAGGATGTCTTCTTTCCTTGATTATGCCACCTGGCCACTTATCATCAACACTGCTCTGTGAGTATTCAACGGAAGGAAGTAGGGAGAATTGGAGATGCCAAAGTTGGCAGCAGGAATCTCATACCGGCGCCATCACCACCTCAGTCCTCATCAGATCTTCATATATTTCACCTCCCTCATCATCTTCATTTTCCACGCAATCATAAAGATCGTCATCTTCCTCTCCTGTGTCACTGTTGAGACAAAGGTCATGGGATCATACGTTTTTTTAGTGTAACTTCACAAACACCTTTCTCTCATGGGGATTAGTGGGGAATTGGTGGAAGGATTTCTGAGCTGATTAGTAGCCAATCAAACGCAGAGAACGCTCCTTCCATAGCCAACAAGTCCTGGAGTTAGACTCAAACCCGGGGCTTCTGGTCCAGAGGTAGGCATGCGGCCCACCGCGCCACAAGACCTCCCACGGGATCATGTGAAGAGAATGGCCATCACGGTGAACTCTAGAATAAACTTCAATAATGACCCAACATCCAATCGCCTGCAACAGGTGAGGGCCGGCCATGATAGGTATTGTGAGATTATCAAATATTCAAATGGAAGGCAATTTATTCATGGATGGAAAGTTCTCATCAGATCTGTCTATTGGTTGACACAAGGCAGACACGTAGAGGAGATTCCTTGAGCTGCAACACCCTCAGGGCTAAAGCCCTAGTGGGATATGACAAATCTGTGCCAGGCTGCAACACATCAACCAGCCATCGCCAGTGTCATGTGAGAGTACCTTTAAGAAATGGGTGTTTAAGAAATGTACCTTTAAGAAATGGGTGTTTACCAGTGATGTCAGAGAGTGGGTGGAGCTGGGCTGTCTGTCAGCTTTTTACTTTCGCTTTAGGCTGTTTGCTGCAGGGTGTGTTTTAGTTTCTTTTTCAGTGTTGGAGCTGAAGCCAGACAGAGCAGGTGTACTGCTGTTCTCTCTGCCATGAAAAGACTATCTCTTGATCATTTGGTGAATTCAGAATTATAAATGTTCTCAGTAGTGAATGTCAACCTCATGTGCTTCTGTTAAAAGGTGTTTCTTTTGTCTTCTGGATGTTTTTTGGGAAGTTATTAAGCATTACTTAGTGTTGTATTCTTTGGGGGTTGTATTTGAATTGATGATTGCTAAGATGTTCACTGTATGTTTTAAAAGGTTAACTTGAATTCATAGAATAAACATTGTTTTGTTTTAAAAAATACTCGTCCATTTCTGCTGTCCCACACCTGTAGAGTGGGCCGTGTGCTCCCCATACCACAATCTATTAAAAGTTGTGGGTCAGGTGAGCTCCATAATACACTTTGGGGTTCTTTAAACCCTGGCCCATAACACCAACAACAACACAAAATTGCACTTATATAGCACCTTGCACATGGAAAACATCCCAATATGTTTGAAAGGAGGGTTATCAAACAGGATTTGACACCAAGGTGATAGTTTGGGGTGGAAAGAGAGAGGTGGAGATAGATAGAGAGAGAGAGAGAGAGAGATGGAGATAGAGAAAGATGGAGATAGAGAGGTGGAGAGGTTTAGGGAGGGAATTGCACAGCTTACGGCCCCAGGAAGCTGCAAACACTGCTACCCCCGGTGACGAAAATCAAAACAATGCAAATGAATTGGCCAGAATTGGAGGAGCGCAGAGATCTCAGAGGGCTGTAGAGCTGGAGAGGGTTACAGAGAGACAGAGATGTAGACCGTAGAGGGATTTGGAACATGAGGACAAAATCTGTAAAAGGTGTTGTTAGACTGGGAGCCAATGTAGGTCAGCGAGGATAGGGGTGATGAGCGAAAGGGACGGTGCCAATTACATACAGGCAGCAGGGTGTTAAGCAAATTCAAGGTTACCGAGGTTCAAGGCCAGAGTGATGGAGGAGTCTGTAACTTACTCAATGACATCGGAAAGTCCACTGTAGATATCATCATCGACCAAGCTGTCTTCCGTCGGAAAGGAGCTAAAAAAAAGATAGATTTTGTTCACTTCCTCCACGTGACATGTATTCCCCTTATAAATACAACAAAGTCACCGAATTGGGTGTTGGGACCAATGATGTGAGCGTGGGGTGGGAGGGGGGCGGGGGGAAGAGGTCAAGGCAGGAGGTCATGTGATGACACCTCCTGGAATCTTGAGTTGGGAACACCTATTCTCAGTCTGGCCTTCTGCAGGTGCTTCATTCCCTGTATAGACAGGGACGGGAGAGGCCTAGTGGGAGCCAAATCACTTTGTCCCCCTGCACCATCTCCTACAGCTCCTCTTCCTTTCAGTGCTGTGAATAGCTGGGGCCCTGCTCTCGCAGATGCAACATAAAGTGACCACCCTTCTGCCTCTGGAGGTGTTGTAAATGAAAGGAAGACTCGCATTTCCATCGCACCTTTAATGACTTCAAGATGACCCAAAGTCTATTTGCAAACAATTTTAAAAATAAATAAATTTAGAGTACCCAATTAATTTTTTCCAATTAAGGAGCAATTTAGCGTGGCCAATTGACCTACCCTGCATATCTTTGGGTTGTGGGGGCGAAACCCACGCAAAGACGGGGAGAATGTTCACACGGACAGTGACCCAGAGCCGGGATCGAATCTGTGACCTCGGTGCCGTGAGGCAGCAATGCTAACCTCTGTGCCACCGTGCTGCCCGCAAACAATTTATTTTTGACAGGTGATGTAGGTGCACCGTGCACAGTGAGGTCCCACGGAGAGTTATCAGATAAATGACGAGTCCAGCTGTCTTTGTGATGTTGTTCGAGGGAAAGGCACCCTTCAGTGCTTCCTCTCGGAATGGTGGCACGGGATCATTGAGCAGGGAGAGAGGGCCCGGTCTCTGGACAGGAAGGTCGTGAGTTCGAGTCCCACGTCAGAGACCCGAGCACATGACGATCCTAGTCCAATACTCAGGCAGGGCCGCACTGCTAGAGGTGCGGTTTCAGACGAGACATCAAACCAAAGGTTCACCTGCCATCTCGGGATGATGTAAAATACCCCATAGCATCGTCATGAGCGACAGCAGAAGAGTTCCACCTGGGTTACTGGGTAATATTCATCCCTCAACCAACAGAGACGAATGATGTTTGCATGTCACACTGCCGTGTGGGAGAGCTTGCTGTGCGCAAATTGGCGCTCAACACTTCAAAATGCACTTAACTGGTTGTAAAGCACTTTGGGGCTTCCCGAGCAATGAAGGCACAATCGACGCACAAAGTTCTTTGTTTCTTTCCACTTAAACAGATGGAAGCAGAATCTATTATGACTTTTCATCGAGAATTAAATGAAGAATTGGGACAAAAAGCACATGGAACTTCGGGCACAGAAACTGTCCGTTCAGACCACCTGACCAGACCTGGGGTTTACTCACTTTGAGCGTGAATAAATAAAGATGCGGTAGTGATGGCTCTTTCATAGATTAGCAACGGCCTCAGTCGAAACTTTAACTAGATACCAACACTTTCTCGACTAGTCTTACAAACACCCACAAGGTATCCCCAGAACCAGCGGTATGTATGCATGCTCCTTCAGGAGGAGGCGGAGGTTCATCAGATGCTGGCAATGGGAGTGCGTAACATGGTGGTTCCACTTACCAGATCCCTTTCCTTTGTGCGGTGGGAGTGTAGGATAAATAGGACAGAGTGTCAATGACCTGCAAGCAAATGAGAAAGAGTTACCTCAAAATGCCACCTGCACAAAGGATGTGGTACCAAATCTCAAACAGTGATCCTGACCAACTTAACCAAGCCACCACAGACAGTGAACAGTGAATGAGAGGCGGCAGGTTAAAAGGCAACACTGCGACCAAACACGGCAACTGGGGACTGGGGCCCAATGTCTATTTTGAAATTATCTACGGTAAGAGCAATTCGGGATGGGCAACAAATGTTAGTCTTGCCAGTGTTCCCCACATCTGGTGAAAGAATTAATTAAATGGCCTGATGCCATTCATAAGCAAGGCTCACCCATTATAATGGCTACTTGGGGTACCTGGGATTATTGGCCAATTATTAGGGGGACAGGTTAAGCTCTTTAATCTGTAAGACAGCAAGTGCTAAAGACCTCCAGGAGAGAAGAGTGGAGACAATGTTGACAAGAAATAACTTAAAGAGTTGGGTTCTTAAAATAAAACTGTTTTCACACACAGAACTCCAATTAACTACGTGAGATACCCTCAATTACGGCTCAGGAGAGAAGATTGATAATTCAAAGGCTTTAATTACCAGAGAACCAGACAGCTGCCGAGAAGTGTGCTCACTGCACGCTGCCCACTGAACAGTTCCCTGGGGGCGGAGCCGGAGGCGGAGTCCCCCAGAGTGCCAAACTCGGTCTTAAAGGGGCCTACGCATTAAAGGTTCATGTGTATACAGATATCATTCATCACACTACGCTATGGAATAAGGCATATTATCTTGGGGAGGGAGTTAAAGGCTGCAATCTAATTGAGGGGTTTGGGGTGGAGTTTATATATCGAAAAAAAGATATCCGGGAGTGAGTTACAGACTGGAATCTTGTCGAGGGGTTCGGGGTGGTTTATTTATAGAATAACAGGGGCGGGATTCACTGATCCTGAGGCTAAGTGTTGATGCCGTCAACAGGCCCCCAGGAGCAGCGATTCTGAGCCTCTCAGTAGGCCAGCACATGAGTGAGCCACGCCACTCTAGCTGCCGATACCGGCGTCAAATGGGCGCCACAGGTCTGCGCGCATGCGCGGCGACCGGCGGCAATAGGCGCATGCGCTGCGACCGGCGCAATTGCGCGCATGCGCAGTGGTTCACTTCTCTGCGCCGGCCCCGACGCAACATGGCGTCGGGCTAGAGGGGCCGGCGCGGAGCAAAAGAGTCCCCAAGCCCGAGAGGCCGGCCTGCCAATCGGTAGGCCCCGATCGCACGCCAGGCCACAGCGGAGCCGTCCGGGGTCGGAACCACCTCCCCCCTCAACAGGCCACCCCCGGATGGATGCACGCCGTGGTCCCACCAGGTAAGCCGACACTAAGCTACTCGGCACATCCTGGGCGGAGAATCGCCGGGGGGGGGGGGGCCGCGCAGAGTGGCACCCGATGGGCGCCGCGCTACAGGTCAGGCGCCATTGGCGCCGATTCTACGCTCTCCGGAGAATCGGTGCACTGGCGTCGGGGCGGCGCGGTGCAATTCGTTCCCGGGCCCGCCGATTCTCCGGCCCGGCGTGGGCTGAGAGAATCCCGCCCCAGATTCCCGGGAGTGAGTTACAGACCGGAATCTAATCGAGGGGTTTGGGATGGTTTATATATAGAATAACAGATACCCGGGAGTGAGTTACAGACTGGAATCTAATCGAGGGGTTCGGGATGGTTTATATATAGAATAACAGATACCCGGGATGGAGTTACAGACTGGAATCTAATCGAGGCGTTCGGGGTGGTTTATATATAGAAGAACAGATTCCCGGGAGTGAGTTACAGACTGGAATCTAATCGAGGGGTTCGGGGTGGTTTATATATAGAATAACAGATACCCGGGAGTGAGGTACAGACTGGAATCTAATCGAGAAGTTCAGGGTGGTTTCTATATAGAATAACAGATACCCGGGAGTGAGTTACAGACTGGAATCTAATCGAGAAGTTCAGGGTGGTTTCTATATAGAATAACAGATACCCGGGAGTGAGTTACAGACCGGAATCTAATCGAGAAGTTCAGGGTGGTTTCTATATAGAATAACAGATACCCGGGAGTGAGTTACAGACTGGAATCTAATCGAGAAGTTCAGGGTGGTTTCTATATAGAATAACAGATACCCGGGAGTGAGTTACAGACTGAAATCTAATTGAGGGATTCGGGATGGTTTATATATAGAATAACAGATACCCGGGAGTGAGTTACAGACTGGAATCTAATCGAGGGGTTCTGGGTGGTTTATATATCGAATAACAGATACCCGGGAGTGAGTTACAGACTGGAATCTAATTGAGGGGCTCAGGGTGGTTTATATATAGAATAACAGAGACCGGGGAATGTGTTACAGACTGGAATCTAATCGAGGGGTTTAGGGTGGTTTATGTATAGAATAACAGATACCCGGGAGTGAGTTACAGACTGGAATCTAATCGAGGCCTTCGGGATGGTTTATGTATAGAATAACAGATAGCCGGGAGTGAGTTACAGACTGGAATCTAATCGAGGCGTTCGGGGTGGTTTATGTATAGAATAACAGATACCCGGGAGTGAGTTATGGATTGGAATCTAATCGAGGAGTTCGGGGTGGTTTATATACAGAATAACAGATACCCAGGAGTGAGTGAGAGACTGGAATCTAAGTGAGGGATTCGGGGTGGTTTATATATCGAATAACAGATACCCGGGAGTGAGTTACAGACTGAAGTCTAATCGAGGTGTTCGGGGTGGTTTATATATAGAATAACAGATACCCGGGAGTGAGTTACAGAATGGAATCTAATCGAGGGGTTCGGGGTGGTTTATATATCGAATAATGGTACCCAGGAGTGAGTTACAGACTGGAATCTAATTGAGGGGTTCAGTGTGGTTTATATATCAAATTACAGATACCCGGGAGTGAGTTACAGACTGAAGTCTAATCGAGGTGTTCGGGGTGGTTTATATATAGAATAACAGATACCCGGGAGTGAGCTACAGATTGAAGTCTAATCGAGGGGTTCGGGGTGGTTTGCATATAGAATAACAGATACCCGGGAGTGAGTTACAGACCGGAATCTAATCGAGGGGTTCAGTGGGGATTATATATCGAATAACAGATACCCGGGAGTGAGTTACAGACTGGAATCTAATCGAGGGGTTCAGGGTGGTTTATATATAGAATAACAGATACCCGGGAGTGAGTTACAGACTGGAATCTAATCGAGGCGTTCGGGGTGGTTTATGTATAGAATAACAGATACCCGGGAGTGAGTTATGGATTGGAATCTAATCGAGGGGTTCGGGGTGGTTTATATATCGAATAACAGATACCCGGGAGTGAGTTACAGACTGGAATCTAATCGAGGCGTTCGGGGTGATTTATATATCGAATAACAGATACCCGGGAGTGAGTTAGAGACTGAAATCTAATTGAGGGGTTCAGTGTGGTTTATATATCGAATAACAGATACCCGGGAGTGAGTTACAGACTGGAATCTAATCAAGGCGTTCGGGATGGGTTATATACAGAATAACAGATACCCGGGAGTGAGTTAGAGACTGAAATCTAATTGAGGGGTTCAGTGTGGTTTATATATCGAATAACAGATACCCGGGAGTGAGTTACAGACTGAAGTCTAATCGAGGTGTTCGGGGTGGTTTATATATAGAATAACAGATACCCGGGAGTGAGTTACAGACTGGAATCTAATCGAGGGGTTCGGGGTGGTTTATATATCGAATAATGGTACCCAGGAGTGAGTTACAGACTGGAATCTAATAGAGGGGTTCAGGGTGGTTTATATATCGAATAACAGATACCCGGGAGTGAGCTACAGACTGGAATCTAATCGAGGGGTTCGGGGTGGTTTATATATAGAATAACAGATACCCGGGAGTGAGTTACAGACTGGAATCTAATCGAGGGGTTCGGGGTGGTTTATATATCGAATAATGGTACCCAGGAGTGAGTTACAGACTGGAATCTAATAGAGGGGTTCAGGGTGGTTTATATATCGAATAACAGATACCCGGGAGTGAGCTACAGACTGGAATCTAATCGAGGCGTTCGGGGTGGTTTATATATAGAATAACAGATACCCGGGAGTGAGTTACAGATTGAAGTCTAATCGAGGGGTTCGGGGTGGTTTGCATATAGAATAACAGATACCCGGGAGTGAGTTACAGACCGGAATCTAATCGAGGGGTTCAGTGGGGATTATATATAGAATAACAGATACCCGGGAGTGAGTTACAGACTGGAATCTAATCGAGGGGTTCAGGGTGGTTTATATATCGAATAACAGATACCCGGGAGTGAGTTAGAGACTGAAATCTAATTGAGGGGTTCAGGGTGGTTTATTTTTAGAATAACAGATACCCAGGAATGTGTTACAGACTGGAATCTAATCGAGGGGTTCAGGGTGGTTTATATATCGAATGACAGATACCCGGGAGTGAGTTACAGACTGGAATCTAATTGAGGGGATAGGAGGGGTTTAAATACAGAATAACAGATACCCGGGAGTGAGTTACAGACTGGAATCTAATCGAGGCGTTCGGGATGGTTTATATATAGAATAACAGATACCCGGGAGTGAGTTACAGACTGGAATCTAATCGAGGCGTTCGGGATGGTTTATATATTGAATAACAGATACCCGGGAGTGAGTTACAGACTGGAATCTAATCGAGGCGTTCGGGATGGTTTATATATTGAATAACAGATACCCGGGAGTGAGTTACAGACTGGAATCTAATCGAGGCATTCGGGATGGTTTATATATCGAATAACAGATACCCGGGAATGAGTTACAGACTGGAATCTAATCGAGGGGTTCGGGATGGTTTATATATAGAATAACAGATACCCGGGAGTGAGTTACAGACTGGAATCTAATCGAGGGGTTCGGGATGGATTATATTAAGAATAACAGATATCCGGGAGTGAGTTACAGACTGAAATCTAATCGAGGGGTTCGGGGTGGTTTATATATAGAATAACAGATTCCCGGGAGTGAGTTACAGACTGGAATTTAATCGAGGCCTTCGGGATGGTTTATATATCGAATAACAGATACCCGGGAGTGAGTTACAGACTGGAATCTAATCGAGGGGTTCGGGATGGTTTATATATAGAATAACAGATACCCGGGAGTGAGTTACAGACTGGAATCTAATCGAGGAGTTCGGGATGGTTTTCTATAGAATAACAGATATCCGGGAGTGAGTTACAGACTGGAATCTAATCCAGGGGTGCAGGGTGGTTTTCTATCGAATAACAGATACCCGGGAGTGAGTTACAGACTGGAATCTAATCGAGATGTACAGGGTGGTTTATATATTGAATAACAGATACCCGGGAGTGAGTTACAGACTGGAATCTAATCGAGGGGTTCGGGGTGGTTTATATATCGAATAATGGATACCCAGGAGTGAGTACAGACTGGAATCTAATGGAGGGGTTCAGGGTGGTTTATATATCGAATAACAGATACCCGGGAGTGAGTTACAGACTGGAATCTAATCGAGGCGTTCGGGGTGGTTTATATATAGAATAACAGATACCCGGGAGTGAGTTACAGACTGAAGTCTAATCGAGGGGTTCGGGGTGGTTTGCATATAGAATAACAGATACCCGGGAGTGAGTTACAGACTGGAATCTAATCGAGGGGTTCAGTGGGGATTATATATAGAATAACAGATACCCGGGAGTGAGTTACAGACTGGAATCTAATCGAGGGGTTCGAGATGGATTATATTAAGAATAACAGATACCCGGGAGTGAGTTACAGACTGAAATCTAATCGAGGGGTTCGGGGTGGTTTATATATTAAATAACAGATACCCGGGAGTGAGTTACAGACTGAAATCTAATCGAGGGGTTCGGGGTGGTTTATATATTAAATAACAGATACCCGGGAGTGAGTTACAGACTGGAATCTAATCGAGGCGTTCGGGATGGTTTATATATCGAATAACCGATACCCGGGAGTGAGTTACAGACTGGAATCTAATCGAGGGGTTCGGGATGGTTGATATATAGAATAACAGATACCCGGGAGTGAGTTACAGACTGGAATCTAATCGAGGGGTTCGGGATGGTTTATATATAGAATAACAGATACCCGGGAGTGAGTTACAGACTGGAATCTAATCGAGGGGTTCAGGATGGTTTATATATAGAATAACAGATACGCGGGAGTGAGTTACAGACTGGAATCTAATCGAGGTGTTCGGGATGGTTTTCTATAGAATAACAGATACCCGGGAGTGAGTTACAGACTGGAATCTAATCCAGGGGTTCAGGGTGGTTTTCTATCGAATAACAGATACCCGAGAGTGAGTTACAGACTGGAATCTAATCGAGGGGTACAGGGTGGTTTATATATCGAATAACAGATACCCGGGATTGAGTTACAGACTGAAATCTAATCGAGGGGTTCAGGATGATTTATATATAGAATCACAGATATCCAGGAGTGAGTTACAGACTGGAATCTAATCGAGGGGTTCAGGATGATTTATATATAGAATCGCAGATATCCAGGAGTGAGTTACAGACTGGAATCTAATCGAGGGGTTCAGGATGATTTATATATAGAATAACAGATACCCGGGAGTGAGTTACAGACTGGAATCTAATCGAGGGGTACAGGGTGGTTTATATATAGAATAACAGATACCCGGGAGTGAGTTACAGACTGGAATCTAATCGAGGGGTTCAGGATGGTTTATGTATAGAATAACAGATACCCGGGAGTGAGTTACAGACTGGAATCTAATCGAGGGGTTCAGGGTGGGTTATATACAGAATCACAGATACCCGGGAGTGAGTTACAGACTGGAATCTAATCGAGGGGTTCAGGATGATTTATATATAGAATCACAGATACCCGGGAGTGAGTTACAGACTGGAATCTAATCGAGGGGTTCAGGATGGTTTATGTATAGAATAACAGATACCCGGGAGTGAGTTACAGACTGGAATCTAATCGAGGGGTTCGGGGTGGTTTATATACAGAATAACAGATACCCGGGAGTGAGTTACAGACTGGGATCTAATCGAGGGGTTCGGGGTGGTTTATATATAGAATAACAGATACCCGGGAGTGAGTTACAGACTGGAATCTAATCGAGGGGTTCGGATGGTTTATATATAGAATAACAGATACCCGGGAGTGAGTTACAGACTGGAATCTAATCGAAGAGTTGGGGGAATATTTAGTGTTGATACTCTTGCCCAAAATGTCACGTTCGCTGCTGGGAATATTGCTATTCTTGTTGAATCCAAAATTCGCCCAGTAAAAATAACAACTAAACCAGGATTGATCTCAAACCACAAAAAGTTTCTCTCTCTCTGTGACAGTTCCCATTTCCGAGACACACAAAGTTGATAAATTTACTGCACGATTTGACTCACAGCGAAACCTGTTCGATGCACTTCCCTGTTTCTCAATACATTCTGTGTGCGGAGCTGACGATGATGCAGGAACCTGTCGCAGAATCTCGTCAGCAAATTGAACGCATGTCCCAGTCTCCCCCTGGTATCGTTCAAATGCAAGTAGAAATTCGGGAATCTTCCTCTGGCATGGTGTTCAATTGGACCATCCACATCATTGTTGGCACCCTGCTCTCTATCTCTCTGCTGCCCCACGACCTACGAGCACCAGGCGTTGTGTGCCAGGCGTACCCGACAAAGTGACCCCATTACTTCAGGCTCATCGCTTGGCCATTTATTTGAGCCAGCTTTTAAACAGCAAACCCTCCTTGCCTGCATGCCACACTCCCACCTGAAACTGAGGGACGTTAAACAATCGGATCCCCAGGAAGTGAAATGCTGGGAATTGGAGCAAGGGAGATGGGAGATTAAACAATCTCATATGCAAGACTTTTCCCCCTGGAGGGTAGAAGGCTTAGGGGTGATCTTATCGAGGTCTATAAAATAATGAGGGGATAGATAAGGTAGATAGTCAACATCTTTTCCCAAGGGTAGATGAGTCGAGAAGGAGAGGGCAAAGGTTTAAGGCGAGAGGGGGAAGATACAAAAGAGACCAGAGGGGAAATGTCTTCACATAGAGGGTGGTGAGTGTCTGGAAAGAGCTGCCAGAGGTTGTGGTAGAGGCGGGTACATTTTTTTCCTTTAAAAAGCAGTTAGACAGTTACATGGGCAGGGTGGGTATAGAGGGATATGGGCCAAATGTGGGCAAGTGGGACTAGCATAGTGATAGAAACTGGGCGGCATGGACCAGCTGGACCGAAGGGTCTGTTTCCATGCTGTAAACATCTATAACTCTGTGACACCCCGGTGAATGTAGACCCTCCGATTTTCCTAGCGGAGGACAGGATGGGTTTTAAGCCCTGCAAAGGATTCAGAGGTAGCTCGGAAAGATCTGTGCACAATTTCCTCTGGCCAACGTGGGTGGTAAGGTCATAAATATCTCGGCATTCTTGTCCGATAACAGGAGTTTTGTGCAACCTATCCTTTGCAAAAACTGAAACATTCTCTCTTTAAATTCTCTGGCGTTGACTCCCAGAACCAGGTGTCGTCACATTCCACACCCAGCATTTATTGCCCATCCCTAATTGTCCTCGAGAAGGTGGTGATGAGCCACCTCCTCGAGCCACTGCAGTCCCTGAGGTGTAGGTACACCAACCGTGCTGTGAGGGAGGGAGTCCCAGTATTTTGACCCATGCGACAGCGAAGGAATGGCCGCCATATTTCCAAGTCGGGATGGCGAGTGGCTGGGAGGGGAACCTCCAGGTGGTTTGATCTTCCTGTGCGTCTGCCGCCCTTGTCCTCCCAGGCGGGGGCAGCCATAGGTGTGCTGTCAAAAGAGCGGGGTCCGCTTTGTAGCGGTGCGTCTTGTAGATTGCAGCACAGCTGTTTAGCGCACTTTCTTCCTCAATTAGTCCTCAAGGCTGACGGGTTCCGTGACCTTAGAGATGGTTGCAAGACTTGGAGCGCATTGAGGTGACTGTGCTTCTGTCATGGTCAGTGGGAAGCACCACATTTATTGAGAGGGAAACCAACTATGCAAAGCATAGTAGAATTTTCTGAGAAGTCTTATGCAGCCAAAAAAAAAAGTTATTTTTACCCTTGTGTATTTTTATTTTTGTTTTACACGATTTTTGTGGGTTCCTCCACTGCTGAGCCAGTGCTGAGTGGAGAGTTTTCAAAAAGCTGACAAAATGCAAAAGAGAAAAGAACATTACAGCCACGGACTTTCCTGTGACGGGCTGGTGCGTTGCCCCGCCTGCAAAGCCAGTTGGGTTTCCTTGGGGTTTGCCAAGGGGTTAAGGGCAGGAGTTGGGAGTGGGGAGTGGGGGGGTGGGGGGGGGGGGGGCTGACTGGGCAACAGGACTTCACTGGCCCAGGGCAGGTCCTGGCGTTACGTACGGGAGTCCTCCAGTGCCCATTGTTCAAGAGCCGCTGTCCCCAAACCGGACCCTACTCAAGGGCCCGTTGCCGTGGGTGAAGGAGGAGGAGGGGGGGGGGTGTGTACTGGGCAAGGCCCAAAACCAGGTCGCCACCCCACAGGAAAGGCGACCATTTCCACCCAAAACCCCGCAGGAGGCCACATGTGAAATTTGCCTGTTGCTCGGGGGGGTGGGGGTTGGGGGGGGTGCGCGGTGGATAGAGATCGGAGTCTAAAGGTTGTGAATTCAAATCCCACCCCAGATCCCTGAGTACATAATTCAGGCTGATGCTCCCGCTGCAGTATTGGGGGAGTACCACACTGTCAGAGGTGCGGCCTTTTAGTTGAGGTGACAAATTTAGGGCCTATTTTCCCCCTTCGGGTGGACATATATGACACTACTTTGGAGAAAAAAAAACAGGGAGCTCTTTCCAGTGCCTTGGCCAACACAAGTACCCCGACTAACATTACTTGAAAATAAATTATCTGCTTATTTATCACATTGTTGTTCCCCGCGGAAAACATTCCCATAGCCTAGTGAGGCCTGCAAATGCCTGCCCACCTCCATCCCAATTGGGGCAATTTCATTGGCTACTGACGGGCCACATCCCATCTGGCCTCAATTTTGGCGGGACAGTAAGCTCCAGGTGGTGGGCAAGGCCCTAAAATTCCACCCTTGGGACTTTGAATCTGGGAACTGCTTGGAGTCCCAGTCGTTGGTCCAGTTAGGAACACAGAGATGCTGGCCTTTCTGAGATGGGTTTGGTGGCCACGGAGGAGTCAGAAACGAGAGGCGTAAGGAAACTTATTTTATGACAGAGTAAACTATACACACGGTACACCCCAGGTCCCAGCCGGGACTACACACGCTTGGCCCCCATCTGGGCCCCCTTTCATGCTGGAGTCCTTCTACTCCACTGATGGTCCACCCGGCCCTCAGTGGGGAAGCTCATATTCTTTCGAGGCTCACGGCGAGGCTAAGTGGTCCGTCCCGTAGCTCTCGTGTGGGTCATAACGGTGGGACTCCCCCTGGGTGAAGGGCGGTGGTCACGTCTCCAGCCAATTAACGCTCCTTTGAGAAAAAAAAAACCCTGACCATTGATTTTTAAAAATTTTTTAATTGGTTCATATGGTTAAAATTAGCTTTTAAGTTTCCAAAGGTTTTTGGGTCACACGGCAGAAATGTTTTTGTCGGTGATTTGGTGATATTTCTGTTGAGTTGTGCCCTAACTCCAGAAGGTCTTAACTTCACACTCGCTGTTCCCGGAACGTCAGCACTTCTGCTTCTGCCTTGGTTGTGTCGGCAGGGAGGACTCACATCCGTAAACCGCAGACCTACTGGCTGATAATTTGCTGCTAAATTGGGGATGACGGGTCCAGGTCAGCGCTGGATTCTCTGCCCTGGAGACTCTGTGCTCCTGGCCACGGAGACTCGCAACTGGTCACAGTTAGGGCGAGGAGCGGCCCCCAGGTGCCGTTCCCTCTCCTGTTCCATGCTAACTGATGCATGCAGAGGAGGTCGGCGGATTCCATTGGAATCACAGTTTTTGTACCACCATTTGGGGGGGGGGGGCGATTCCAAGGCCCGGCGGTGGGTCCCCCTTCCCCCACAATGCAAATCCTGCCTCCCCCCCCCCACCAGATGATACATAGGGCATTCACCCCCCCCCCACAACAGGAATAATGGGCCACCCCCCACAGCAAGCACGCATGAGGGTGACATGCCCCCCACATGACCCCCCCAGCTCCCCCTATTCCGACCCCCCCTCAGGAGACCCTCACCCTGCCTCCCATCAGAGGTCCCATCGGAGACTCCTATCAGAAACCTTCATCAGAGACCCCCATTGATCTCCGCTGACGGAAAGCTGAATAGCAGTCCAGGCAGTAGAGTGGAAAATGACTGCCTTTTCACTTACCCTTCCCTAACATCTGCTGCCTCAGACAAAACAGTTTACAGCAGCAGCTGTTGCAAGTGTCAGAGGCTTCCTCGAAAGCCAAGTACACTTCAAAGGGCTTCAAATCCCTTAACAGCCTTTGAAATGCAAAACTCCCATTCAACGTCACACAGCAGTAGATTGCATTAGCCAGCGATTGACAGTTTTATTACTCCAGAGACAACTGCTGGGTGGATTGTTGATCTATCTTTCCCTTCACGCATGAATGCATCTCCATTACCCTCCTTTGATGCTAACCACGTTGTTTATAAACACTCTTGCTATGTGGTCCATCAAGGTTTTGAGTGCGACCCACCAGATATTCTGTTGACCGTTACCCGGGCGCAGGGTCGCCACATTCCGCTGGTTTCTGTCTGTGTAGTTTCTTTTCCTGCCGGTATGGCTGAAGTGATACACACGTAAAGCGAGGGCGAATGAAGTAAGGGCACACAGCATTCACTGTGAGAGCCGTGCGCTCCCTCTGCTTCTAAAGTGTAAATATTTCTTCTCCTTTTACCATTTGAAGTTGATGACAGTTCTAATTCTATATAAATGATTCAGCATTTTCTACAACTCGTTATGAAATGTTCGGCGTGGTTTAAGTGCATTTATTTGTTTTCGTGGGGTTTTGGTTTGCGAACAAGCCCGACTTCAATCCCACTGAGATGAAGGAGGGCCATTCTTGCGGCCCACTCACTGCCCGAGGTTACCTCCTCACTGCTCTAATCTACCTTTGCACGGGTTCCAAAGTGTGCGCGTGTACCTCAGCAAGACGCATTGTAAGCTTGCCGCAACGGTAGTCCCCGCAATAGTGGCCAGACCCCTCACCTCATAGAATAAAGGGCCTAATTTCCTCCAATGGAATATTCTAGAATAAAGGACCGCTTAAGTAGTCGCCTGAATATTGATGGTTGCGGGGGAGAGAGTGGTTTAGGGGATGGGGTGGGGGAGGGGGAAACAGACACGAGCACCAATTACCATCACAGAGAATTTACTTCTGTCCATTCTAGTTAATGAGTTTGAGCATAAAAGCAAAGCCTTACCCAGCGTGTAAAAATAGCACAGATCATAATTTAAACATGTTATCCTGTAAGCAGGAAGGGACTTCGCAAAAGCAATTAACTCAATGTGGATCTTTTACCATCAAAATCAAATGGGCCGGTGTAAATATTGCATGATAAGTGTAGACATTAATGCTTGTTATTGCTCTGTTATGTTTTTATTAGAAGGACCAAGAAAGTTGGGTGGGTGGGAGCGGGGGCAGGCAAAATAATTTAAAGCTGGGTGTTAATTATTCCCTTTGTGAACTGACTCAATTAGATTCCAGCCTGTAATTCATTCTTCTTGTTAAGTTGTCCGTGGACCTTCATTTTATGCTGCCCTTTAACTCACTCCTCCTGGTCTCAGTTATGCCAAATATAAACCCGGCAAGCTCCTCAATTAGATTCTGCCCTGTAATTCGCTGCTGGTTATCCGCTATACTACACATCAATCACCTGAAGCCCTGAAGTGGATTTCAGCCTTATAGCTCACACAATATATCCAGGGCTCCTTGACCCACCCAACTGCAGGGGGCCCTGAAGCAAATCGGTGATGAAGTTAAGGGCTGAGGATCTTAATCCCGTCGACATTGAAAGAAAGGTCAGTGGCCCGTCCACCACTTGGAACACCGGCCATCGAATGGGCATTGCGGCCACGGCATCTGCACAATGCACTGTGGCAGCTCACCGTCAAGGGCTCCTTAGGCAGATCCTTCGAAACACACGGGCTCTGCCAGCCCGAATAGCAGCAGATACCTGGGAATGCCACCCGGAGGTACCACTGCCAACCACGCACCCCGTCCTGCCTTGGAAATATATTGCTGTTTTTTCACTATCACCGGCTCAAATTCCTGGAACTCTCTCGCTCACACAATCCATGAACAGGGCGGCACGGTGGTACGGAGGTTAGCACTGTGGCTTCACAGCGCCAGGGACCCGGGTTCGATTCCCCGCTGGGTCACTGTCTGTGCGGAGTCTGCACGTTCTCCCCGTGTCAGCGTGGGTTTCTTCCGGGTGCTCCGGTTTCCTCCCACAAGTCCTGAAAGACGTGCTTGTTAGGTGAATTGGACATTCTGAATCTCCCTCTGTGTACCCAAACAGGTGCCAGAATGTGGCGACTAGGGGCTTTTCACAGTAACTTCATTGTGGTGTTAATGTAAGCCGACTTGTGACAATAAAGATTATTATTATCTTTTTAAATGTGCATTTATGTATTGCTTGTCAAAGCTTCAGGGCCTCATAAAGCACCTAACATTTAGTGATCTATATTTGAAGCATAACCACGGTTGTAATTCGAGAAAAGTTTTTCCAATGAAAGATTCCACGAAGCTGCAACGTGATAATGACCTGATAGTTTGATGCCGTGATGCTGGTTGAAGGATCCATATTGCCTAGGCCACTGGATTGAAGGAATTCAAACCCATCCTTTGCACAGACCCCCGACAAGCAAACTGCGTTCCTGTCCCGCCGGTTGGCTGGGCAGTTGGTGTTGATCAGATTGACGCATTCCGGCTGAGGTGGATTCGAGAGTCTCGGCACATGCTCCTTGCCCTACCTGTGGTGGAGATCATGGCGCTGTGGGCTGGGCCTGTTTGGACGGAGAAGGTTAATTCGCCATCCACTGTGACAGCGGCGGAAATAATTTCCAACACGGATCTCCTGAGTTCCATGATGCCTTCTTCGACCATGATAACTAGAATTTTAGAATTTACAGTGCAGGAGGAGACCATTCGGCCCATTGAGTCTGCACCGACCCTTTGGAAAGAGCATCCGACTTAAGCCCACGCCTCCACCGTATCCCCACAACCCAGTAACTCCATCTAACGCTTTGGACACTGAGGGACAATTTAGCACAGCCAATCCATAATGCAATTGAGTGCATTATGATACCTAGTCGGCACGGTTGCACAATGGTAGCACTGCTGCCTCACAGCACCAGGGACCCATTTCAACCTTGGGTGACTGTGCGGAGTCTGCACATCCTCCCCGTGTGTGCGTGGGTTTCCTCCGGGTGCTCCGGTTCACTTCCAGTCCATAGATGTGCAGGTTAGGTGGATAGGCCATGTTAAATTACCCTTTTGTGCCCAGAGATGTGTAGGTTAGGAGGGGTTATGGGGATAGGGCCGTGGAGTGGGCTTGAGTAGGGCGCTCTTTCAGAGGGTTGGTGCAGACCCGATGGGCCGAATGGCCTCCTTCTGCACTGTTTGGATTCTACGGCTCTGTAGGAAGTCTATCTGTGAGCACGTTCTGAACGGCCCATGTTCCTATCCTCTCTCGAGGTGCTGTTGCCTAAACCTGCAGCCAGCTGGAAAACAAAAAGCAAACATTTCTTTGAAAAAACGTTCTATGAAGGACACGGCAGCGAAGCAGGGCCTGACAGAACTCTCAGCCGTCTGTGATTTTATTTGCAAACCACGAGTCTCCAACACGTGTCTCCCTCTACTGGTGCAGTGTCCCCACTCCTCCAAGAAATAGCGAATCAATTCGATGGAGTTAAAAACAGTGTTAAAGGTGACAATGCGAGGCTTGCTGGCTGGGAGGTGATAACTTTACCTAATATGGTCATAGCCGCGGACCTTGCAGGAAAGGCCAAAGATGGCGCCAGGGCCTCTGAGGCCCAAGTGGCTCCATTGGCCTTGCTACAATGCACCAGATAGTCTTCCGCCTTTGCTATTTACATATTCCTAAATCTGACACACACACGCACACGGGCTCTGCAATGCACCTCGCCTTGCAAACAGCGTCCGCCTGTTCTTCGTTGCAAGAATCCTGCTCGAAGAATCAAGTATTATCTCCTTTGATCTGCACGCCCTTCAGCAGAAACCTCAGAGTACAAAGTGCACCGTGCCCTCAAGTCAAGGTGCAACGTATCCAGAGGCGGCTCCCTCTCCGATGTACGGCTTTGAAATCCCAGTCTCCGCAAGCGATGAAGGACCTTTTCTTGCCAGCTTACTGACTCTACCAGCGAAGCCCTGTAGATACCGCACACGCCATTCATTTTTACGTTACCAGGCGGCGGTTGCCAATTGGGCTGCCAATTTTCTTTTGCACCAGCCGCTGGGGGTTGGCTGAGAGGGGAGGGATGGGGAGGAATGTTGGCCGAGAAATCAGCAGAACCTTCTTCCAATAACACCGCCAGATCTCCAGCATCCTTCCACCGTGCTGTTTGGGAGAAGAACGGGAGAGTTTGCTCCCTGGCGCCCTGCCCAATATTTAACCAACAACACTAAAAGGGAAATCCGAGCGACCTGGACCTGAATTCTCCGGATATTGCGATTCAATTCTCCCGCCATAAGCGCACCCCCGCCGGGGGGGTTTCCCAGCAGCGCGGGGCGGTTACAATGGGGAATCCCACTGACAATCGGCAGAAGATAGAATACCCCCCCCCCCCCCCCCCCACCGGCAACAAAGGCGTGAGGCTGTGAAACACGTGACCGGGGCACCGGCGAATCCAGCACCCCCCCCCGCCCCCCCGGCTATAGTCTCATTGCAGTTCGTGGGATCTTGCTGTGCACTGCTATGCCACCAACGTGACAACAGGGGCCGCACTTCAAAGGCGATTCGCTGGCTATGAGGCGCTGTGGAACATCCTGAGTTTGTGAAAGGCGCCATCTCAACGCAAGTCGCCCTTTGCAAGGGGGAGATTTCTTTGCAGTGGGCGCGATAGCCTAAATTGTCCTCCCCCCCCCCCACACCGCCATCTCCCTTCTCTTTTCAGGATGGGACTTTGAGCCGGCTGGGAGGGAGTTAGTCCCCACAGCGGGTGTGACCTGGCGGGAGGGCGAGCGGCCTCTCGGGGCGGCAGGAGCACCGGCTGCCGTACTGTTGGGCGATAGCAGGGGTCACGGGGACAGGAAACGCAACCTCAGATGAAACAGGAAGAGGGTTTTCTGCTGCCAAAACAGGAAGCCTTTCTATTGGTCGGCCGAGTCACTGCAGCACAGCCGGTGGCGAAGTCTTTCTTTTATATTTCACCGGGTTGTTCCCCCCCCCCCCCACCACCACCACCAATGAAAGAACTCGCATTTATGTAGCAACCTTTCACCATTGCAGAACACCCAGAGAGCTTTGCAAAGTTATTTCGGAGTACAGTTACTCTTGTAATGTGAGTGCAGTCCATATAAGGTGATAGTGTACATGTCTCCTACCCAACTCCTTCAACTGAAGGATATGAGAATGTGTGGCCTGAGAAACAATCATTTCTTCCCCTTTAGCGTGTGATCCAGGCTGAAGCAGCCAGGGAGTGCAGCACTGTCAGGGGTGGCGTTTCTGTCAAAGGAGACCTTACAGCCAGAGCCCCTTCAGGGGGCTGTGAATGAGACGACAGCGCTGCTTGGAAGAAGGCAGGGGCTGAGTTTCAATCGGACATAAGACCATAAGACAGAATTAGGTCATTCGGCCCATCGAGTCTGCTCCGCCATTCAATCATGGCTGATATTTTTCTCATCCCCATTCTCCTGCCTTCTCCCCATAACCCCTGATCCCCTTATTAATCCAGAACCTATCTATCTCTGTCTTAAAGACACTCAGTGATTTGGCCTCCACAGCCTTCTGCGGCAAAGAGTTCCACAGATTCACCACCCTCTGGCTGAAGGAATTCCTCCTCATCTCTGTTTTAAAGGATTGTCCCTTTAGTCTGAGGTTGTGTCCTCTGCTTCTAGTTTTTCCTACAAGTGGAAACATCCTCTCCACGTCCACTCTATCCGGGCCTCGCAGTATCCTGTAAGTTTCAATAAGATCCCCCCCTCATCCTTCTAAACACCAACAAGTACAGACCCAGAGTCCTCAACCATTCCTCATACAACAACCTGTTCTTTCCAGGGATCATTCTTGTGAACCTCCTCTGGACCCTTTCCAAGGCCAGCACATCCTTCCTTAGATACGGGGCCCAAAACTGCTGACAATACTCCAAATGGGGTCTGACCAGAGCCTCGACATGAATGGTAACATTGCAATTGCCTTCCTAACTGCCGACTGAACCTGCACGTTAACCTTAAGAGAATCGTGAACAAGGACTCCCAAGTCCCTTTGTGCTTCTGATTTCCTAAGCATTTCCCCATTTAGAAAATAGTCTATGCCTAAATTCCTCCTTCCAAAGTGCATAACCTCACATCATGAAAACACAGACTGGCGGGCCACTTTCTCACTGCTGTCTGCGGGATTCATGCTGTGCGCAGGTTGGCTGACACCTTCCCCTTGCACCCTGACAGCGGCCACCCTGTCGTGGCCACTGCTCCACTGGCTGCGAAACAGCTTTGGAAGGCCCGAGGCATTGAAAATAGCCTCCTAAATACAGGAATAAAGAACAGAAAGGGCAGGATACACTCAGCAGGCCGGGTAGCGTCTGTGGAGAGAGAAGGAGTCAATGTTCCGAGTCCGTTTGGCTCTTTATCAGACCAGATTATTTTAATTTAATATTTTGTATGAATGCCGGGTCCTTCCCTCTCTATCTGGGTACTTTTGCCCAACAGACCATGTACCATCGGGGCCCTGCATTTATAGTTATTTTGTGAGGTCAGGTTCTGTGAAAATCTGCCTCCACGCCCGCCCCCCCCCAACCCCCCACCCACCCCACCCCCACCCCACCCAGCCTTCCCGTTGCCCCAAAGGTAATCAGCTGAAGGTTCAGAAGCAGCCGCCCATTTTCCGATGGTCAACGCTGGCCTCCTGCTCCTTTCGCTGGAGACACGGCTGTTTTGTTCTGCTCTTGCCGTAGCAGAAGCTGCTTCCTTGATGTGCACTCTGACAAAGGAAGGTTCAGACTTGGAGATAACTTTGCGATTCTCCTCCTTGGATTCGACGCTACTGTTAATCCTGCTATAGCTTCTCAGACTGACGAACCAGTCTGCTACAATCCACGTGGTGGGAGTGATGTTCAATCAACCCTGTGTCTGTACTCACTGAGAGTCTCCACTGGAAAGAGACTGAGCATGTGTGCTGTGTCCTTTTATATGGGTTGGTGTAATGCCCCCCTGTGGTAGTGTCACCTCTCTGTGTGTTGTGACTGCCATTGGTCGTGTCCTATCTTCCTGACCTATTGGTTGACTGTCTGTGTGCCATGTCTCTGGTGTTCCCTCTAGTGTCCAGCTAGGTGTAGTGTATGTACATTAACCCTTTGTGTACTTACAGTGATGTATATCACCACAACGGCCTGCAGCACTCACCAGCCATTGGGGTGCAAATGTCCCCTCTGTTAGGACTGCCCAGCACACGGCCTCGCACCCTGTCCAATCATCATTCCAGCCGATTCTGTGACACGTGGTGATAATTTCCACTGGCTTATCTTTTTGATCAATTAGCGAAGTTTTGCGGGGGGGGGGGGGGGGGGGGGGGGGGCGGCGGGGGGGGTGTTGTTTAATGACTGGGAGTCCATTAGATCGAGAGGAAGAACTAAGTGGGGCAAAAGAGAATTTTGTTTCCGATCGTCTTTACTTGAAACCTTGGTTTTCATTTACCACCCCCCCCCCCCACCACCCCCCCCACCTCCCCCCCCCCGCCCCCCCCCCCCACCCTCCAGCCCTCCCCACCCCCTCGCTCAGTCGAAACAGGTGGAGGGGCGATGCGGGGGGAGGGCAGATGAAATGAAACAACAGCCCCTACCCGCTCCTTGCGTTTCCGTCGCCTTGCCGGGCAAACCCAAGTATTTTTTTTCTTATTTGTTCCTGGGATGTGGGCGGGGCCTGGCTAGGCCGGCATCGATTGTCCAGCCCTGATTGCCCTTCGGAAGGTGTAACTGAGCAAGGTCCCCTTTAACTGCGGAGGGCCTGCACCAATCCTGTGACTGAAGACCGCTGTGTGTGATTTCGGACAAGGCCTGAGCCGGTCGAAGGTTCGAGGAGGGAGGGAGATGGTATGGTGAGGGAGCTGAAATTACTCCTCCGTGTACCCGAACAGGCGCCGGAGGGGATTTTCACAGTAGCTTCATTGCGGTGTTAATGTAAGCCGACTTGTGACAATAATAAAGATTATTATTATTATAAAGTTGGGGGGCCAAACTGCGTGGGTCTCACCCCCACAACCCAAAGATGTGCAGGTTAGGTGGATTGGCCACGCTAAATTGCCCCTTAATTGGAAAAAAATAATTGGGTACTCTAAATTTTAAAAAGAAGTTGGGACCCCCGACGTTTACCGGGATCTGTGTGGCCGATTCACGGTGCTACTACCTGTCATAACCTCCGCGCGGACCACGGGGAAGCCTTCATTGATCTCCCCGTGGAGGATGGGCTCCCCAGGTAGGCCTATCACCTGGGGTTTCGTTTTGAGCAGAGATTAACAGCAGGCCCCAGATCACGGCCTGGTGAGATAAATCCTCCCAGCGAGGGTTGCACTGGGAGGGAGGTGCTGCATTAAAGTAGACCTTGGCAACTTGTAAATAAACCTATTTTATGTTTACCGTCTGCCTCCTCTGCATCATGATACTGCCAAACACCCTCCTCCCCCCTTCCACTTCCCCACAACTCCCAAAACCAGTCTCCCCTCAATAGTTGGAATGCTTCCTGACCCGTGTGGGTCAGTATCGCAGTGGTCAGTGTCCACACTCTCTACGCCGTGTCTTTTGAGTAAATATTTCTTGTTTGCATCTCGCTGCGTCTAACGCTGCCGCGCGTGGCTGTTACCTGGCTCTCCCCCTCCCCTTGCAACGTGTGACAAAGCATTGACGATTGTGATGTTACCACGGGAATGTTTTGAAATACCTGTCGCCTCAGGACTGCTGAAGTTTGTGGACAGACTGAACCAAAGATTTGCAAAACTGATAGACGTGAGCAGAATGAAAATAGATATGGGTTATACCAAACCACCAATGAGGAAGGAGAAACTTGCATTTATATAGCGCCTGTCACCACCTCAAAGTGCGCTACAACCACCTAAACACTGTTTCCAGTACAGTCAGCCGTCATCTCGGATATTCAGCAGCCAATTTATAAACAGCAAGCTCCCACAGATAGATAACGACCAGGCCATCTGTTTTCGGGATGTTGGTTGAGGGAATAAAGATTGGCTAGCTCACCTGGGAGAGCCCCCCCCCCCCCCCCCCCCACCCACCCACATGGGAGCATCACGCATGTACCTGAGAGGGCCGGTACAGCCTCAGACTAATGCCTCATCCAGATAGGAATCGGCACCTTTGACAGTGCTGCACTCGGTAGGCTAAGGGGTCAAGTCGCTGGTGTGGGACAGGACGGCGGGGGGAGGGGTGGGGGTGGGGGGGGGGGGGGGGGGAACAAGTGAAGCTTTCAAAGGATGAGGATTTTGTTAGTTAAGGGACATCCAGGCATACGGAGCAAAGTTGAGCAAAGAGAGTTGTAGTGCAAACCAGCCGTGACCACCATCAAATGGCAGAGTGACTTGAGGGGCTGAATGGCCTACTCCTGTCTTTCTACTCGGTTTGCACCGAGCTGGAGTTTTATTTTTCCACCAGCGACGGTTACCATGGTTTCACAGGTTAAAAGGTACGGGGGCGGGATCTGATTACGCCGATGGGGTGTTCCAGTCCTGCCTGTTTCCTGGCCGCGCGAGGTGAATTTATTGGGAAATCCCATGGGCAGTGACGGGACCCAGAACATCCCACTGCCGGCCTACAGCCTCAGGCACATCCCTGCTGCCAGGAATCCTGTCGCAGGGGAGGCCACAATTCAAACTGAAGTACTCCTGGACCATATGACACCAACTTTCATTTAATTGCCTGTCAAAGCAAGTTCCACTAGAATGGCACCCCTGTTGTTGTTGTAGTCAAATAACTGGGCCTTTCTTAATACATGGGATATGTTGGGACGGAGATTTTTGTAACCGGCAGTTCTTAAAAAAAAAAAAATAAGCCCTCAGTTATGGGAAGTGACTTGCCTTCATTGCAAAATACTGAGGGTGCAGCAAGATAAGTAAGCAACGTTTCCAGTGAGTTGGAGAGAGCAGCAACTAAAACTGAGGGCCCTGTAACTGGAAATCAAATGGTCACAAGTCTGATTGGTTAACCACAATCATCGGCTGCATCGAAGGGCCTTTGATTCATTCCTTCTCCAAGCAGAAAGAGGTGTTTGCAGTCTCTTTCTGTTTTGCTCGAGACTTGTCACTTACTGCACACTTCATTCTCGATATATCACCGATATTTCGGCAGCAGATCGGATCAATGAAGCAAAACTTTTACATTACTGTTGAAATGACTGTGCAAGATTCATTCCCCATCTGAAATTGCCCGGTTTCCGCATCCCAGTGTTCGTGTCCGTATTGTTACTCTTCTCTGTAAACTGGAGGCCATTCGGAGATCTGCTGTCTGTATTCTGAATCCAGCCCCCCCCCCCGCCCCCCCCCCCTCCACACACACACACACACACACACACACACAATCAACATCCTGGGGGCTACCGTTGACCTCAAACTGGACTGAACTGTCGTGTTGGGTGTTCCGATACACAAACGAACCAACACGGTTGTAGATGGTACAACTCTGTTTTATTATTCTGTACAATAATAACTATTAACTTCTGGCTTGGGTACGTGCTTCACCAGCTAACCTGTGGACCCAGCCCTATCACTATCTTTGTGAGGCACTCAGCACATGGTGTATGTCTGAGTGGCACGCTGTGAGCTCTGTGCTCTGAGCTATCTCCTGGTAGAATGAGCGGGAACTGTGGTGTTCCCTGTTTTATAGTGCGTGTGCTCTCACTGGTGATTGGCTGCGATGTTGTGTGTGTGCTGGTTGGTCCAACTACCTGTCCATCAGTGTGTGTGTGTGATTGCACCATGATATGGACGTGACCAACTCATGGGGCTGAAGCGTCTCGGGGGGTTGCGCCGGCTGAAACCTTTGGCAGGTGGGGCAGTTGAGCACCATGTTGGCGATGACGTCGCTGATGCCCGGCCAGTACACAGCCTCTCGGGCCCTCCGCCTGCACTTTTCAACCCCGAGATGGCCTTCGTGTAGTTGTTCGAGGACAAGCCGGTGCATGCTGAGTGGGATCACGATCCGGTCCAACTTCAGGAGGACACCATCAATGACGGCCAAGTCGTCCCGGACATTGTAGAATTGTGGGCACTGCCCCTTGAGCCACCCTCCCGTCATGTGGCGCATTACACGTTGTAGAAGGGGGTCAGCCGCAGCCTCACGGCGAATGTGGGCCAGACGTGCATCAGTAGCCGGCAGATTGGCCGATGTGAAAGCTACGTGTGTGTCGACCTGACAAACGAACCCCTCCGAGTCGGGCGGTGTGTTCACTGCTCTGGACAGAACATCTGCAATGATGAGGTCCTTTCCTGGGGTGTAGACAAGTTGGAAGTCGTACCTCCGGAGCTTAAGCAGAATGCGCTGGAGGCGAGGGGTCATATCGTTGAGGTCCTTCTGAATGAGGCCGACCAGGGGGCGATGGTCGGTCTCCACAGTGAACTGCGGAAGACCATACACATAATCGTGGAATTTGTCGATGCCGGTCAACAAACCCAGGCACTCCTTTTCAATCTGCGCATAGCGCTATTCTGTGAGGGTCATGGCCCGCGACGCATAGGCGACCGGGGCCCATGATGCAGTGTCGTCCTGTTGCAGGAGTACCGCCCCAATGCCGGACTGGTGTAGTCGAGATCTTTGTGTCCCGAGTGGCGTCGAAGAACTCCAATACCGGGGCGGTGGTGAGCTTGATCTTGAGCCCCTCCCATTCACTCTGGTGTGCGGGCAGCCACTGGAATTCCGTTGTCTTCTTGACCAGGTGGCGAAGAGCCGTTGTGTGCGAGGCAAGGTTGGGGATAAACTTCCCCAGGAAGTTGACCATCCCGAGAAAGCGCAGCACTGCCTTCTTGTCTGCCGGCTGCGGCATGGCTGCGATGGCTGCCACTTTGTCGGCATCTGGCCGCACCCCTGACCGGGATATGTGGTCCCCAGAAACTTTAGCTCAGTTTGGCCAAAAGAGCACTTGGCTCGGTTGCGGCGCAGGCCCTGATCTGTATCCGTGCAAAGACACGCTGGAGACAACTGATGTGCTCCTGTGGTGTGGTGGACCAGATGATAACGTCGTCAACATAGACGCGTACCCCTTCGATGCCTTCCATCATCTGTTCCATGATGCGATGGAACACTTCGGAGGCCGAGATGATGCCAAACGGCATCCTATTGTAGCAGTATCTGCCAAAGGGAGTGTTGAAAGTGCACAGCTTCCTGCTGGACTGATCCAATTGAATCTGCCAAAAACCCTTTGAGGCATCAAGCTTGGTGAATATTTTCGCCCGGGCCAGTTCGCTCGTGATCTCCGCCTGTTTGGGTATGGGGTAGTGTTCCCTCATGATGTTGTTCAGGTCTTTTGGGTCGATGCAGATCCGGAGCTCGCCGGAGGGCTTCTTGACGCACACCATGGAGCTGACCCATGGCGTTGGCTCCGTGACCCGGGAAAGCACTCCTTGGTCCTGCAGGTCCTGCAGCTGCTGCTTGAGGCATTCCTTGAGTGGTGCTGGGACTCTACGAGGTGCGTGAATGACCGGGGTGGCGTCCGGTTTGAGCCGTATTCTGTAAGTGTAGGGCAGTGTACCCATGCCCCCGAAAACCTCCTGGTTGTGCGCGAGGAGTGAGTGGAGCTGCGCCCTAAAGTCTGCATCCGGGAAATCGGACGTGCCTTCTGGAGACAGAGTGTGTACCCGCTGAACGAGGTGGAGGATCTTGCACACCTGTGCGCCTAACAGAGAGTCCTTTGAGGATCCAACTATCTCAAACGACAATGTGGCTTTGTGTGAGTTGTGTGTAGCCTCGAGCTGGCAGGACCCCGTGGCCGGGATGACGTTTCCGTTATAATCAACCAGCTGACAGTGGGATGGCAGAATCGGTGGTTTAACCTTCAAGGTCTGGAAGGCTGACCATGCAAGGAGATTGGCGGAGGCACCAGTGTCCAAGCGGAATGTGATTGGTGATCGGTTGGCCGTTAGGGTGGCACACCATTCATCACCCGGATTAACGCTGTGCACTGGCATCGGCTGGTGGGTCCGACTTGGGGACTCCGGTTCTTGTTTAGTACCGCAACGCAGAAGGATTCCCGGTCGTCGGTATCCCCGGTCTACATGTCGTCAGGGTATGACTCGGTGTATGGAGGCTGAATGGCCCGCACGTCCCTGCGAGGCTGGCGGAATTGTTGAGAGTTGGCAGGTTGAGCTGCTCGACAGCAGGCAGCGTAGTGGCCCATCCTGCCACAGCGGAGGCATTGTCGAGCTTTGGCCGGATATTGCCGCTTTAAGTGGGCGGTGCCGCAGTTGCCGCACGTCGTGACGTCATGGCGTTCGTTGCGCCACCGCGCATGCGCGGTGCGGTCCTGCGTAGAGCGCGCCTGCGCATCCCGTCCCTCTGCATCGACGTCCCCTCTTTTGGCGCGTACAAGCGCGGGAGGCCTCGGAAAGCGCGCGAAATGTCCGCCCATGTCCGGGCCGTGGGCCGGGAGGAACTCAATCGACTGGACCCGCTTTGCCTCGTAGGACCCCTGCCGTGCCGATTCGGCCGCCTGGAATTGGGAGTACCGGCTGGTCGTGTTTTCGTGGAGGATGCAGGTCTCGATGGCAGTCGCTAGGGTGAGGAACTTTATTTTGAGGAGCTGCTGGCGTAGAGTGTCCGAGGTGACCCCAAAAACTATCTGATCTCGAATCATGGAGTCGGAGGTGGCCTCATAGTCGCAGGACTGCGCGAGGATACGGAGGTGTGTCAAAAAAGATTGAAAAGGCTCATCCTTACCCTGCAGGCGCTGCTGGAAGAGGTACCTCTCGAAGCTCTCATTAACTTCCACGTTGAAGTGTTCCTCAAACTTTAGAAGGACCATCTTGTATTTTGTCTTGTCCTCGCCTTCCGTGAATGCCAGGGGGTTATAGATGTGGATGGCGTGTTGCCCCACCGTGGAGAGGAGGAGGGCGATCTTCCTGGTGTCCGATGCATTCTCCCTGTCTGTGGCTTCTAGGAAGAGCTGGAAGCGCTGTTTAAACAGCTTCCAGTTTACGCCGAGATTACCAGCGATCCGGAGCGGCTGCGGCGGGCTGATGGTATCCATGGTGCAGGATGGCGGGTTTCTGAAGAGGTGCAGGTAGGTCTCACAGTCACTGGCGAGTTTCCAGTCCTGGTATCATGTCGTGTTGGGTGTTCCGATACACAAACGAACCAACACGGTTGTAGATGGTAAAACTCTGTTTTATTATTCTGTACAATAATAACTATTAACTTCTGGCTGTGGTTCGTGCTTCACCAGCTAACCTGTGGACCCAGCCCTAGCACTATCTTAGAGAGGCACTCAGCACATGGTGTATGTCTGAGTGGCGCGCTGTGAGCTCTGTGCTCTGAGCTATCTCCTGGTAGAATGAGCGGGAACTGTGGCGTTCCCTGTTTTATTGTGCGTGTGCTCTCACTGGTGATTGGCTGCGATGTTGTGTGTGTGTTGGTTGGTCCAACTGCCTGTCCATCAGTGTGTGTGTGATTGCACCATGATATGTTAATGTGGATATCATGACATGAACGAGCCATGTAAATACTGTGGCTACGAGAGCAGGTCAGAGGAAGGGAATCCTGCGGTGAGTAACTCACCTCCTGACTCCCCAAGATCTACAAGGCCCAAGTCAGGATGGAATACTCTCCACTTGCCCTGGATGAGTGCAGCTCCCACAACACTCAAGAAGCTCGAAACCACCCAGGACAAAGCAGCCCCACTTGATCGGCACCCCTTCCACAAACATTCAAACCCTCCACCACCGACGTACAGTAGCAGCCGTGTGCACCATCTACAAGATGCACTGCGGGAACTCACCAAGGCCATTAGTCAGCACCTTCCAAACCCACAAGCACTACCATCTAGAAAGACAAGGGCAGCAGACACCTGGGAACCCCACCACCTGGAGGCTCCCCTCCTGACTGGAAATATATCACCATTCCTTCACTGTCACTGGATCAAAATCGTGGAAATCCCTCCCTAACAGCACTGTGGGTGTACCAACACCACACGGTGAGAGATGATCTTGGTTTAGAGGATCAAAGTGTAGAATCAGTTTGGGTGGAGTATAAATCAGGTAATAATGGGAGCTTGTAAGAAAGGTCCTGCAATAATGGTGGGTGACGTTAATGTTCATATTGATTGGTCGAATCAAATTGGCAAAGGTAGTCTGGAGGACAAGTTCAAAGCATGTATTCAGGACAGTTTCTCAGAATAATATCTTCTGGAACCAACCAGGGATCCAGGCTATTTCATACATGGCAATGTGTAATGAGATAGGATTGAACAAAGTGCCTCACAGTAAAAGATCCTCTTGGTAAGAGTGATTATATTCTGATAAGATTTTACATTCCGTTCAAGGGTGAGAAATGTGGTTCTGAAGCTAGAGTCTTAAACTCTAAAGGGAATTGCAGACTTGGCTGAACTGGATTGGAAAAATAAGTTACAAGGTAAGACAGGAGGGATCAGTCACAGACATTAAAGGAGAAATGTTATAACTCTCAACAAAGATATATTCTCTTGAGAAAGAAATACTATGAGAAGAAAGAACCATCTGTGGTTGACTCAGGAAGTTAAGGATTGAGTTAAATTGAAA
The DNA here is from genome assembly GCF_047496885.1 of Scyliorhinus torazame. Taxonomy (NCBI): domain Eukaryota; kingdom Metazoa; phylum Chordata; class Chondrichthyes; order Carcharhiniformes; family Scyliorhinidae; genus Scyliorhinus; species Scyliorhinus torazame. The sequence goes on along the minus strand of NC_092733.1, from coordinate 9,686,249 downwards.
GAAAATATGTACAACGTTGCAAAAATTAGTGGTAGCCCAGAAGATTGGAAATATTCCACAAACCAACATCGGATGACTAAAAAATATTAAAGAGGCTGAAATTAGAGTTCAAGAGAAAAGTAGCAAGAAATATAAAAACAGACAGTAAAAACTTCTAGAATTATGCAAAATGCAAAAGAGTGGCTAAATTAAGCATCGCTAATGTGGTAACTGGTAACACTGAGAAACAAGGAAATAGCAGAGGTTTTAAACAAATATTTTGTATCTGTCTCCACAATAGAAGACACAAAACGCAGCCCAAGAGTAGTTGAAAATCAAGAGGCAAAAAGAAGGGAGAATTTAATTAAAACAATTGCAATCGCTAAGGAAAACATACTGTGAGAGCTGATGGGAGTTAAAGTGACCCTGGATCTGATGTCCTGCATCTTAGGGTCTTAAAAGCAGTGGCTGCAGAGATATTGGATACACTGGTTGTACTTTGCCAAGTTCCTGAGATTCTGGCAAATTCTTTGTGGGTGTAACAAGCAGGGTAGATAAAAGGGCACCAGTTGATGTAATGTCCCATCCACCCCTTTAAATATTCACTCCCCACCAACTATGCACAATAGCCGCAGTCTGCACATCATCTACAAGATGCACTCGCTGAGGCTCCTTAGATAGCATCTTCCAAATCCACGACCTCTACCACCTCGAAGGACAAGGGCAGCAAATGCATGGGGAAACCACCACTTGTAGGCTACCCCCCCCCCCCCCCCCACCCAGCCACTCACCATCCTGACTCAGAACCCTATCGCCGTTCGTTGTCGCTGGGTCCAAATCCTGGGATTCCTTCACTAACAGCGCTATGGGTGTATCGACATCACAGGGACTGTCAGCTGTTCAAGAAGGCAGCTCACCACCACCTTCTCAGGGCAATTAGGGATGGGAATTCAATACTGACCTAGCCAGCGACGCCCACATCCCGGTAACGATGGTTCTTACACAATATAGGAGCTCATGGTGTTGGGAGTGATGTATTAACATGGACAGAGGTTTGGCTGACTAACGGGAAGAGAGAATTGGGATAAATGAGTCATTTTCAGATTGGCAAGTTGTAACGCGCGGATTGCCTCAGGGACCAATGCTGGGGCCTCAACTGCATCAATGATTTGGAACATAGGACGAGGTGGGTTGTCGCCAAATTTGCAGCTTTCCAGTAACATCAGGAGGCTACTAAATGTGACCCCGCCAAAGGGTTGAGTACCAGAGTAGTGGTCTCTATGGACGCGGAGAAGGTGGAGTGGCGATACCTGTTGGAGATCCTGGGAAGTTTTGGGTTTGGCCCGAAGTTTGTGGCGTGGGTGCGTCTGTTGTATGTGGCCCCGGTGGTGAGCGTACAAACAAATGAGATGAGATTTGGGTTGCACAGGGGAACGAGGCAGGAGTGTCCGCCGTTGCCGCTGTTCCTCGCGCTGCCGATAGAGCCCTTGGCGGTGGCCCTTAGGGGGGTCAGTGGAGTGACAGAGGAATGTGTGGGGGAGTAGGGAACACCAGGTGCCGCTGTATGCAGCCGACCTGCTGCTGTTCCTGTCGGAATCGCCAGAGAGTCTGGGGAGAATTAGGGACATACCAGAAAAGTTCGGGGCCTTCTCAGGATATAAGTTGAATGTTGGGAAGAGTGAGGTGTTTCCGGTGAATGCGGCCGGTCGGGGAGCCAATCTGGGGCCGTTGCCATTTTGGGTTTCCAGGGACAGGTTCAGGTATTTGGGGGTCCAGGCGATGGGGGAGTGGCCGACGATGTATAAGTGGAACCTGACAACGTTGGTGGAGGAGGTCCGGGGGGATTTTAGGAGGTGTGGGATACACTACACCTGACATTGGCGGGGAGGGTCCAGGTGGTTAAGGTGAACGTGCTGCCGAGGTTCCTGTTTGTATTCCGGAACCCTCCCGATCTTTATCCCGAAGGCTTTCTTCAGGAAACTAGACGCAGCGATTTCGGAGTTTATATGGGCGGGGAAGGTACCGAGGGTGAAGAAGGCCCTGTCACAGAGGCAGAGGCAGAAAGGGCACTACCAAACCTGCTGCATTATTACTGGGCGGCGATGAGTGCGTTCTTCCAAGGGGTTCGCAAACGAGTGTGGGCGAGGATCAGAAAATCACACGCACGTGTCCTGGGGCTGCGAGAAGCTGGAGATATACTGGGAGGGGGCTTGAGACGCTATCGAAGACTGTGGGGGTAGCGGCCAGGCCGGACCCTGTGGCGGCGATCTTTGGGGACAGTTCATGACCATGTTTGAGGAATTGTTTGTCGCGGAGGTGGGAGAGGGAAGGAGATGGGGTGAAATGGGGGAAACATTGCACAAACTGTGGGGGTGTTGATAATGTTCCTGTTTCGTGTTTTTGTGCTTCTGAATATGATTGGAAAAAATACATTTTTTTAAAAATGATCATATTGAATGGTGGAGCGGAATGGCCTCATTCTGCTCCTATTTCCATGTATGTCGCTTTGTAGCCCCCTTACACCCTCTTCACAATTTACTTTCCTTCTCGATCAAATCAGGGCAGGACCTACTCAGTTAATGGTAGGGAGTTGGGGAGAGTTACAGAACAAAGAGATCTAGGGGTACAGGTTCCTAGCTCCTTGAAGGTGGAGTCGCAGGTGGACAGAGGTGAAGAAGGCATTCGGCATACTAGGTTTTATTGGTCAGAATATTGAATACAGGAGTCGGGACGTCTTGTTGAAGTTGTACAAGACATTGGTAAGACCACACAGGGAATACTGTGTTCAGTTCTGGTCACCCTATTATAGGAAGGATATTGTTAAACTAGAAAGGGTGCAGAAGAGATTTACGAGGATGCTACCAGGACTTGATGGTCTGAGTTATAAGGAAAGGATGTAACTTTTTTCCCTGGAGCGTAGGAGGCTTAGGGGTGATCTTATCGAGGTCTATAAAATAATGAGGGGCATAGATAAGGTAGATGGTCAACATCTTTTCCCAAGGGTAGATGAGTCTAGAAGTAGAGGGCAAAGGTTTAAGGTGAGAGGGGAGAGACCAGAGGGGAAATTTCTTCACACAGAGGGTGGTGAGCATCTGGAATGGGCTGCCAGAGGTTGTGGTCGAGGTGGGTACGATTCTGTCTTTTAAAAAGCAGTTAGACAGTTACATGGGCAGGGTGGGTATAGAGGGATATGGGCCAAATGCGGGCAAGTGGGACTAGCCTAGTGCCTAGTGATAGAAACTGGGCGGCATGGACAAGCTGGGCCGAAGGGCCTGTTTCCATGCTGTAAACATTCATGACTCTATGACTCTATCTTTGTGTCGTCAGCAAATTTAGCGACAATCGCTTCAGTCCCCTCACCCCGACCATTTACCTCAATTGGAAAGAGTTGAGGCGCCAGCAGTGATCCCAGTGGCACCCCGCTCGGCACAGGAAATTGCAATCGGGAGGTGCCACGTTGACGTCTTGGTGTTGTACTCGGGGACGAGACGCGAGGCCTCAACTTGCTCCAATATTTAACCCTCAGCCGACATCACTAAGATCCGCTGACCTGGTCATTTTCACGTTACTGCTCGCGGGAGCTTACTGTGCGCAAATTGACTGCTGTGTTTCCTGCGCTACAACGGTGACTGCCCTTCACACGCACCTCATTGGATACAAAGTGCTTTGGAACAGCCTGAGGACGTGAGAGGCGCTATATAAATGCACACTATTTCAGATAGTTTTGTGACGATGCTGACAGTCCAGGAACTGAGACAGGTTTGACGGGCCGATTATTTTTGCACAGGCCTGTGCGATTTTACTCAAAGGGCAGGTTGAACGGCGAGCTGCTCCATAAACGCCCTGATGGCCTGTTCTACATGTAGTGAAGTGAGAGGTGTTCCCCTTCACCTACAGACACAGTGCGCACAGTGAGTGTGTGTGTGTGAATGTGTGAGGTTAGGTCATTTGTAGCTGTGGTTGAAGGTATCTGACCAAGACATCGCAATCGTGAGCTAATGCAACAAGTGCTGAGGATCCACTGTTGAGATGTTGTGGCCAGTATCTGAATGCATGATTCACTCCAGTTGAAGATACTGTCAAACATGATCATCATCATAGCATTTACAGTGCAGAAGGAGGACATTCGGCCCATTGAGTCTTCACCAGCCCCCCCCCCCCCCGAAAGAGCACCCTACCTAAGCCCACACCTCCACCCTATCCCAGTAACCCGGCAACCCCACCTAACGTTTGGACACTAAAGGGTAATTTTGCGTTGCCAATCCACCTAACGTGCATAATCTTTGAACTGTGGGAGGAAACCGGAGCACCCGGAGGAAACCCACGCGGACACGGGGAGAATGTGCAGACTCCGCACAGTCAGTGACCCAGCGGGGAATCAAACCCAGGTCCCTGGCTCTGTGAATCATAGAATTTACAGTGCAGAAGGAGGCCATTCGGCCCATCGAGTCTGCACCGGCTCTTGGAAAGAGCACTCTACCCACGCCCACCCCCACCCTATCCCCATAACCCAGTAACCCCACCCAACACTAAAGGCAATTTTGGACTAAGGGCAATTTATCATGGCCAATCCACCCAACCTGCACATCTTTGGACTGTGAGAGGAAACCGGAGCACCCGGAGGAAACCCACGCACACACGGGGAGAACTAGGGTGGCACAGTGGCACAGTGATTAACACTGCCACCTGAAGGAGCGGCACGGTGGTGCGGTGGTTAATTTAGAGCACCCAATTCTTTTGTTTTTTCCAATTGAGGGACAATTTAGCGCGGCCAATCAACCTACCCTGCACATCTTTGGGTTGTGGAGGCACTACTGCCTCAAGGCGCCGAGTGATTTGTTATGTTGTAGGTGTAACATAAGCGGCTTCCTTGTGATGCACTTGACAAAGGAAGGTTCCGACGTGGAGATAACTTCAACACATTTATTAAACTATTTACACTTCTATTACTCGGGTTCGACACTACTGCTAATCCTACTATAGCTACCCAGACTGACTAACCAGTTGCTGCAATCCATGTGGTGGGTGTAATATTGAATCAACCCTGTGTCTCTACTCACTGACTGTCTCCACTGGAAAGAGGCAGATCATGTGTATGATGTCCTTTATATATGGGTTAGTGTAACGCCCCCCTGTGGTCGTGTCACCTCCTTGTGTATCGTGAATGTCCATTGGTCGCGTCCTATGTAACTTATCTATTGGTTGAGTGTGTGTGATGTTTCTAGTGCTCCCTCTAGCTAGCCTACATGCATTTACATTGATGAACATCACCACACCGAGGACCTGGATTCAATCCCGGCCCCGGGTCACTGTCCGTGTGGAGTTTGCACATTCTCCCCGTGTCTGTGTGGGTCTCACCTCCACAACCCAAAGATGTGCAGGGTAGGTTGATTGGCCGCGCTAAATTGTCCCTCAATTGGAAAAAACAAAAGAATTGGGTGCTCTAAATTAAAAGAAAAACAACAAAAAAACCTTGCTGCCTGACAGCACAAGCGACCTGGGTTCAAATCCAACCTGGGGTGACTGTCTGTGTGGAGTTAGTGCGATCCTGGAGCCGCAGACTCTGCCACAGGTTGGGCAGGGGGTGTTTGATGGGGTGAGTGGGACGCTCTGGATTCTGCGCTCCCCCTCCGCTGCTTGGCCCCCGTGTGCTCCGCCCTGCGACGCTCGAGGTGATTGACGCCTTTGCGGATGCTTCTTCTCCAGTTTGTGCGTTCTGAGGCAAGCGACTGCCACCTGTCGGTGGGGGTATTGCATTTATTGAGGGAGGTTTTCAGAGTATCCTTGTGGTGTTTCCTCTGCCCTCCTAGTGATCGCTTGCCATTGCGGAGCTCGGAGTAGAGCACTTGTTTCGGGAGTCTGGTGTCGGGCATGCGGGCAATGTGGCCCGGCCCATCGCAGCTGGTCAAGCGTGACCTGTGCCTCGATACTGGGGATACCGGCCTGGGAGAGGACCCTCACGTTGGTACGGCTATTCTGCCAGTGGATTTGCAGGATTTTGCGGAGGCAACGTTGGTGATATCTCAACAGGGAGTTGAGGTGCCTGCTGTACATTGTCCATGTTTCTGATGCACACAGGAGGGCAGAGACCAGGACTGCTCTGTACACCATGAGCTTGGTGCTGGGTGTGAGGTCTCGGTGTTCGAACACTCTGTTCCTCAGGCGCCTGAAGACTGCACTGATGCATTGGAGTCGATGCTGGAGTTCGTCGTCAGTATCTGCTCGCACCAAGAGGAGGATCCCGCGGTCTGGGAAATGATCCACGTTGTTCAGGGACTCACCGTGGATTTTGACGGGTTGAGGGGCGGTTGTGCGTGCCAGGAGCGGGCTGGTAGAGGGCCTTTGTTTTCCGGATGTTTAGCCTGAGGCCCATTCTCTCACTTGCCTGGGTGAATGTGTCGACGATGGTTTGTAGCTTGGCCTGTGAGTGTGAGCACACACTGGCGTCGCCTGCGTACTGCAGCTCGATCAGAGGTCGGGGTGAGCTTGGTTCTGGCCTGGAGGAGTCGGAGGTTGAACAGCTTCCTGCCTGTCCAGTCGGTTCCCTCCACTCCAGCGGGGAGCTTCAGGGTTGGAGTGTTGCTGCGAGGGAGACGGAGAAGAGGGTTGGTGCGATGACGCAGCCCTGAGTGACCCCAGTTTGCACACGTATTGGATCTGTGGTGGTTCTATTGGGTGGGGATCACGGCTTGCATGTCCCATGGAGGCGGAGAACGACGAATTTCTGCGGGCAGCCGAATTTGAGGAGGATGTTCCACAGGCCCGCACGGTTGACAGAGTCGAAGGCCTTTGTGTGATCGAAGAAGGCCGTGTACAGAGGTTGATGCTGCTCCCGGCACCTTTCCTGGATTTGTCGCGCGCTGAAGATCATGTCCATGGAGCGTCTTGATGCGCGGAAGCCGCACTGAGACCCAGGGTGGAGCTCTTCAGGCACAGGGAGGAGGTGGTTGAGGGGGATTCTCACGATGATATAACGGTAATTTCCGTTATACAGATACATGAGCCAGCGCTGTGACAGAAGCTACTCTATGTTGAATTTGTTGTTTCCCAGCTCAATTGTAAATCCCAATTCCCATCCAGGCATAAATTAACTAACCCCACGCAGGCTCTGGGAGTTGGTCTGTATGGACTGAGGAATGCATCAGTTCCTCAAGCTCTTATGACCGAGGCTTCATATCTGAAACCGAGTCTTGAATGCTTCAGTGAAGAAAGCGGGACAGATCCCGTGGCTAACAGGGGATGGATTGTATGGAAGAAACATTCAGCCCCTGTCAAATACTCACAGGGGTTTGATAAGCAGCTCCAATCTCGAAGCATTTTGTTTGTGTGTGTATCAATCAACCTGCGAGGAAGTTATGAGGCCTGTTGTGCAGAGGCAGGCGATGCAAGACCAGGACAGCTGTCGATGAAAAGACCTGTCATCGTTTTTGTGCGTAAATAAACCAGCTCAGACTGGTACACTCTGTATCCCCCAGAGGGTCTGGACTGGTAAAAGCGATCATTCAGAAGGGGTCAGCTGAAATATTGTGTGAGATCGGACATTTATTTAGCATCTCTTGTTCCAACACATCCAAAATTAAATAATCAGGAATTATTCTAACATATTTCTACAGGGGTCAATAAACCATTTCCTAACACAAAAGTGTTTGTGTGTGGGTGTGTGTGTATGTGTATGTGTGTGAGTGTGTGTTTGAGAGATTGCGTGTGAGTGTGTGTGTGCGTGCCTGAGTGTGAGTGTGTGTGAGTATTTGAGCGTGTCTATGTGTGTGAGCTTGTGTATCTGTGTGACTGTGTATGTGACTGTGAGTGTGAGAATGTGTGACTGTGAGTGTGTATGTGTGTGTGAGTGAATGTGTGAGTGCGAGTATTTGCGTAAGTGTGTGTGTATATCAGTGTGTGGGAGTGTGTATATTTGTATCAGTGTGTGTCAGTGGGTGAGCGTGTGAGTGAATGTGTGGCTTTGTGTGAGAGTGTGCGTGTGAGTGTGCATGTGTGTACCAGTGTGTGTCAGTGTGTATCGGTGTGTATCAGTGTGTGTCAGTGTGTGATTGTATGTGCATGTGAGTGTGCGTGTGTGTATCAGTGTGTGGGAGTGTGTGAATGTATGTGCATGAGTGTGCGTGTGTGTATCAGTGTGTGGGAGTGTGATTGTATGTGCATGTGCGTGTGTGTATCAGTGTGTGGGAGTGTGTGAATGTATGTGCATGTGAGTGTGCGTGTGTGTATCAGTGTGTGGGAGTGAGTGTGAGTGAGTGTGACTGCATGTGTCTGCGAGTGTGTGTGTGTCAGTGTGTATGTGAGTGTGTATCTGTGTGTGTGAGTCAGTGTGTGTGCACGAGTGTGTTAGCATGTGTGAGTGTGTGTGGCTATGTGTGTGTATACATGAATTTGTGCGTATGCATTTGTGTGTGTGCCAGTGTGTGTAAGTGTGAGTTTGAGTGAGTGTGTGTGTGAGTAGGTGTGTGTGAGTGTGTATGAGTGTAAATGTGTGTGACTATGGGTGTGAGTGTGCACGCTAGCTCAAAAAATGGTGCTGTGACAACAGGGCCTTGACTAACACCTTTCAAAAGGGAAGGACCATATTAGGCATGAAGTGAAATTTCTCAACCTGCACCTTGTGCTGTTGCAATTGTCTATCAGCGGTTCAAAGGCGCACAGGATTACCACAGCAAAGCAACTGTGTGCACCCTCCAATCCGTTTCCCATCACAAACCACCAGCAGCAGTAAAAGTTACACACTTTACAAAGCACCCCAGCTACATCCTGACAGAGTTATCAACCAATAAAAAAACACTTGTTAGGCTCGCCAAAGAGCAACATAGTTTAGAGCTGGCGGTTAAAAAAAAACGGCTTCCATAACATCCGTATCAGCTCGAAGGAAGGGGCTTTACTGTAAACCCACTCGATTTGGGTAAAATGGACTGCTGCTTGATTCAAACACCCTTCAGTCATTGCAAACTCAACACTGAAAAATACTGTAACATTCCTCCCAGATTGCACATTGCTGATTTGCGCAGAGAATGGGGGGGGGTGGGGGGGTGGGGGGGGCAATGGTGTGACAATGCCACACACTGCAGATGCTCAAACCCTCAACGTCGAACGGAAAAACGCAGCAAATGGCATAGACCTCGGAGGGACTGGAAGATCGCACCGCCAGGCAGCGAGCACGGGGAGGTGCGGGGCACTCGAGTAATCCCGCCCAGAGTTAATGTTTCAGACCCAGTGATTCGGTTTCCCAACGTATGCCAGCTTTGCTTCCCCTGCCACGGTCGCTGCCAAACCAGTTGAGGGTTTGCAGCGTTTTCCGGTTTGAAGCCTGTGGAACATTCCGGGCATGTTCCCAGTTCGGGGTACGGAGCACAGGCTCGGCCTCTACAGAGGCAAAGGCTCCAGAGAAATGTCGCCACGTTACGGTCACCCCTGTCGACGTTTTGTCGAATTATCTTGTTGGGATTTGTCCGCTATATTGTAAACGTTCAGAGGGACGGGTGGGGTGGGGACGGGAGGACCCCCTCGGAGGCCTGCTCCGCCAAGGTGGCCATTAACAGGTCCCGGTAGTGGCGGCGGGGGGGGGGGGGGGGGGGGCGGTGTTCGAGGGGGTCGTCTGACTCCACTGTCTGCCTCTCTACCGCGGCCACGCTCGCAGGCGGGTAGCCTTGGAGATGGAGGACACGGTGTCCACTGGCACACTTCCGACCTTCCGCAACCAATGGCCGGTGTCTGTACCCTACAGCCTCTGAAGCAGACATCACGCAGGGCACTTTCATTTTGAGCTTTTACGAGATAATCAAAGAGGTCATCGAAAGAAACACAGAACTAACTTTTGATACACCGAGGGAGCAGCGTATCAGATAACATTTGTAGAGAGGGACTACAGGAGAGTTTTGAACTCATTCTCAGGATAGGACATGGTAGGCCAGCATTTGTTGCCCATGCCTAGTTGGCACTGGGAAAGCTGGTGGTCAGCTGCCATCTTCAGCCTCTGAGTGAATGTACCTCCCACCGTCCGGTTCGGTAGGAGGTTTCCGACAGGGGAGGGTGGTGCGCGGAAGGGGCGGTGTTGTATCTGTCCTTGGCATCTGAGCGAGGCTAGAATTGCCCATCCCTAATTGCCCTTGAGCGGAGCGACGCGCGTGGCCATTTTCGAGGGGCAGTTAAGAGGGCAACCTCATTGCTGTGGGTCTGGAGTCACGTGGAGGCCCAATTAATTTTTTCCAATGAAGGGGCAATTTAGCGCGGCCAATCCACCTACCCTGCACATCTTTGGGTTGTGGGGGTGAAACCCACGCAGACACGGGAAGAACGTGCAAACTCCACACGGACAGTGACCCGGGGCCGGGATTCGAACCCGGGTCCTCAGCGCCGCAGTCCCAGTGCTAACCACTGCGCCATATGCCGCCCCCAGATTTACTAATTCATTGAATGTAGCTGTCGGCTGTGGGATTTGAACTCTGGTTGCTGGAGAATTATGTCTAGACCGGAGGAAGGAAAGGTCGATATTTGCTCACTGAGGCGCGACCTCAAAGGGAACGCAGAGGCCCCGCTGGCCTCCTCCTGCCTGGTTGGAGGTCGGGAGTTACCAGGGAGCAGTTTAATGGCGGATATCTGGTTTAGCTTGCAAGCAAAGATGGGAGAGGCCGGGGTGCAGAGGACCCACAGAACAAAGCAGCTCGATGGCGAGAAGGGAAGATGAAAGGATCGGTGTCCTGGAAGAGATTAAAGAGTCTCCGAGCCAGCCTTGTAATGAGGTAAGATTAGAGAGACTGCTGAAAGCTCAGGGATATTAAATGGTGTACGATCTGACAAAGCCACATTATTGCAGTTATTATATAATTTGGAAGATGGCAAATTACTGGGAGGATGTCATAATTTATGGTGGACTGTGGAAGGGCATTAAAGACACAAAGCTCGAGCTAAGTTCAGCCCTGAGTCCTCGCCCACTTACATTGAGCCTGTTCATTAAGGTGAAATGTGAGACAGTCTCATTACATCTCAGCTGGTTAATTTAGCTCTGTTTACCCAGCCATAACATCAGTAGCTTTCCGCATTCTAGAAGCTTTTATTGAGTCTCCTCAATTCCTCTCAGGGGGCTTTTTTTCAATTCATTTATGGGAGGTGGGGTTAGGTCAACATTTATTGCCCATCCCTAACTGCCCTTCAGAAGATGGTAGTGAGCCGCCTTCTTGAACTGCTGCAGTCATTGAGGTGTAGGTACACCCTCTGTGCTGTTAGGGAGAGTTCCAGGATTTTGCCCCAGCGACAGCGAAGGAACGGCCAATATATTTCCAAGTCAGGGTGGTGAGTGACTTGAAGGGGAGCCTTCAGGTGGTGGGGTTCCCAGGTCCTGTCCTTCTAGATGGTAGTGGTCGTGGGTTTGGAAGGTGCTGCCTAAGGAACCTTGGTGAGTTCCTGCAGTGCATCTTGTAGATGGTGCACACGGCTGCCACTGTGCGTCGGAGTGAATGTTTGCGGAAGGAGGAGCAATCAAGCGGGGCTGCTTTGTCCTGGATGGTGTCGAGCTCCATGTGTGTTGTTGGAGCTGCGCTCATCCAGGTCAGTGGAGAGTATTCCATCACACTCCTGACTGGTGCCTTGTAGATGGTGGACAGGCTTTGGGGGTTCAGGAGGTGAGTCACTCGACGTAGGATTCCTAGCCTTTGACCTGCCCTGGTAGCCGCAGTATTGACTTTGCTGTGCTAAAGTTTCTACCTATCGGACCCCACCCAAGAGCCATTGGCCGCTGGCAGGGCCGTCCAGTCCCACCAAAGGCTTTTGCGTGGCTCGCCCGCCATAGGGGTGACTTCAGCTGAACCGGAAGATCCCATTCGCGGGAAGGCCGGAAAATCCCGCCCGATGTGTTCTGGCGGGCATATTTGATGGACCGAGATATCGCGGGTACATGCGGCCCTCTCCTCCGCACTAGTCCGAACCTGAGGGGGAGAGGCATTGCTGGGCTGTGGAAGCTGGCTGATTCCTCCCAGGTGCAACATTCGATTGTTTCGCGTTTGATTGCGTGAGTCTGATTGCTATTGGTGTTCTCTGGGCCAGATTGGTTCAGCCTGGGCGTGGACTCGGAGCAAAGAGAACAGACTGTAAAGGAAGCTGGGAGCATGGAGCAGACATTTCAAAACACTGTGAATATAACCTGTTACACACTGGGGAGGGGTGTAATCTCTTTCTACCTCCCTGGACCATGGACACTGAGGCTAGTTGGGGCAAGCAGCTTTAAAATATTGCCCAATGGAGGCGAGTAAATTGTACATCAACAGTTGCCAAGGCACCCTGAAACCGTGTTGTTGGTGGCTGTGTGATATCACTATGACTGCACAGTTCTCGAGAGAACCCACAAAGGGTGAAAAATACCCAAGTATGATTCACTTCTGTTCGACAATAAAGGATTGTGAAAAAATACACAAAGTTAAAGCAATGGAAGGAAAATCTTCCATTTTTCAGTTTCCAATTCGATCTCAATCTCCTGCATCCCACCCTGCTTTGTGTCACCTCCATTATCTCAATAATTACCCAGATATAAATCCTATGAGTTGTGTACTCACTCTGGTTTGCTGCTGACTGGAGTGACTTCCCCTCACTCTTGTGGCTTTGGTCACAGCCCAGAATGTGATAATATGATCACATTTGGTTTCAGAGTTGTGAAAGTTGAGTCTGATGTGTCCCGGCCCGTTCTACAACTGGGCTCCGCGGAGCCAGCGCGGTTTGGATCAGACAGTGACCCCAGCACCCGCCTGCCCTGGGAGGTTCCATGGCCAGGGTTTGGCTCCTCCTGGCAGCCTGCCCGATATTCCTCTCCCAGCGAACGTGGCCAAAGCAGACCACCTGGACTTGGCCGCACTGCGACCTGTGGGAACGTGCCAACCGCAACCCGTCCTCTGGGCTAGGATGTGCAGGGTAGTTTCCCTTCCCGCCATGCAAGGAGTCGGTGCAGAACGCGTAGCTACCGATTCTGCCTGCCCCTCAGCCATTCAACACTCCAACATGCATTCATTGGCTGGTAATTATCCCTTCTTCATTGGCCAATCAGATTTCTCTCTAGCCCCTGCAGCGCCACAATCTGCAATGGACAGGACTGAGCCTCACTCGAATTGTAGAATCCCTACAGTGCAGAAGGAGGCCATTCGGCCCATCGAGTCTACACCAACCCTCTGAAAGAGCACCCTACCTAGACCCACACCTCTACCTAACCTTTTTGGACACTAAGGGGCAATTTAGCATGGCCAATCCACCCAACCTGCACATCTTTGGACTGTGGGAGGAAACCGGAGCCCCCGGAGGAAACCCACGTGCACACGGGGAGAACGTGCAGACTCCACAAAGACACCCAAGGCTAGAATCGAACCCGGGTCCCTGGCCCCAAGGGAGAAGGACTGGACAGAGGAGGGAGGGAGGGGGGGTTGTTGACAGAGATGTCAGGAGGGTAGGGAGGACATACAGTGGCCCCTCCACTTTGCCAAGCGATGGGATGCTGCGCTACCATTTACCCGCCGCAGCCAATTAAGTGGCTGTCGCTTTGGCCGCTGTCCTGTGGCTTCCCTCCCGCCAAGGGCTGCTCGCCCAATCAGCAGTGGCCGCTACTGAGGTTGAAACTCCGCATAGACAGTCACCCCAGGCCAGAATTGAACCCGGGTCCCTAGCGCCGTGACGCAGCGGTGCTAACCACTGTGTCAGGTAACCAAGCGGGATCCTCCAATATCTCCATTCACAAAGGAAAATTACAAAGTGCTAATCACAACTCGATAAAATATGAATCCAACATCCTTGCAGGTTTCAATTTCCCATAGGACCCAGACACTGGGAGTGAGATCTGAGTTTGTACGATAGATGCAGTACCTTGGCGAAATCTCGCACGTCAAATAGATCGAAGGCTTCGAACAGTTCACTCTTTTTCATGTTGAACTTCTCACAGCACGCATTTAAAAAGGTCCGGATGTTCTTGAGGCAGAGAAACTGTAAAGCAAGAGGAACAGGGAGTCAATTAATGTAGGGAGTCAATTAATAGAGGGAATCAATTAATAGAGGGAGTAAATTAAGCGGAAATCCACCATAATATCGAAACCCCTGCGCTGTACGTGCAAATCCTGATTCCATTCCTTCTAGTCTCTCTTCGCAATTTTTGGCCGCCCCTTTTTGAGTTGGTTGATTGACAAGGCAGAGACGGGCAGGGAGAGGACAGCAAAACATTTTACATTCATATAGCGCCTTTCGCGGCTCGTGATTTTCCCAACACCCTTTACAAGACAGCCTCAAGTAGCAATGAACTGGCGGGATCATCTGTTGGTTGATAACACTCCTGCAAAAGTACCGAACACTTTTCTCCGGTTAGAGGCTGCTACGCAAATGCAAGGGGCTTTTGCCGTTGCATCACCACACTGGCAGAGGGGTATTGTTCCTTTTTGGATTTGGATTGGTTTATTGTCGCGTGTACCGAGGTACAGTGAAAAGTATTTTTCTGCAGCACGGTAGCACAAGTGGCTAGCACTGTGGCTTCACAGCTCCAGGGACCCAGGTTCGATTCCCGACTTGGGTCACTGTCTGTGCGGAGTCTGCACATCCTCCCCGTGTCTACATGGGTTTCCTCCGGGTGCTCCGGTTTCCTCCCACAGTTTCCTCCTACATGAATTGGATGGGAATAGCGGGATACAGACCCCAGAAGTGTAGAAGATTTTAGTTTAGACGGGCAGCATGGTCGGCACAGGCTTGGAGGGCCGAAGGGCCTGTTCCTATGCTGTACTTTTCTTTGTTCTTTGTTCTAGCCCAAAGATGTGTAGGTTAGGTGGATTGGCCATGCTAAATGAAATATGAAAAAATGAAGATCGCTTATTGTCACAAGTAGGCTTTAATGAAGTTACTGTGAAAAGCCCCTAGTCGCCACATTCCAGCGCCTGTTCAGGGAGGCTGGTACGGGAATCGAACCGTGCTGCTGGCCTGCCTTGGTCTGCTTTAAAAGCCAGCGATTTAGCCCTGTGTGCTAACCAGCCCCTAATGCCCTTAGTGTCTAAAAAGGATGGGAGGGATTATTGGGTTACGGGAAGTAAGGATTTAAGTGGGTCAGTGCAGACTCGATGGGCCAAATGGCCTCCTTCTGCACTGTATGTTCAATGTTCTATGTTCTGCGAACAGTTGGCGCCGGGATCTGCAGCTGGAGCAGCGCGAACCGCTCCAGCGCCATGCTGGCCCCCTGTAGGGGCCAGAATTAGACGTGGGAGCGGCCCGTTCACGCGACGGCGTTTACGACGGATTGGAGATTCCCGCCCGAGAACTTCCAGGCTGACCTTTCCGCATGGCCATCGAGGCTGGGTAGGGGCTGGGAGCGCACACCCGTTGCTAGGAATGCCGGATTTTCTTACCATTGGAACGGAAGGGCAGGAATATTGCAGAGGTGCTGTTGCTTTGGGAGCAATCCCCCGGTACCGGATTTACCTCGTCACGCTCCACCGGAACGTGATAAAGCAAAAGAGTCACGCCAAGATCTAATTGAATGGGGAAGCAGGCTCGAGGGGCCAAATGGCCCTCTTTACCCCATGTGTTTGCGTGAATTTGGCTGTTCAACCCAGCGGATATATTTTAACCTGACTGCCCAGCGAGTTTTAGGAGAATCTGTGGACGGGGCAATAATACTGGTTTAACATGCTGCCTGATTTTACTCAACATTGAAGCCAATACAGAGGCATATTGGGCAAAGAGTTAATTGACATTCCACCCAACCTAATGGTATTTCCCCTCCTGCAGCAAGTTAGGATAGCGTCGTCCACATGGATTTTCCCAGGATGTTTCGCTGAGTGTAACTAACCCCACGCTCCGACTCACTCCCAATTATGTCCCAGACTTGTCCATCAAAGTTACTGTCTAATTTCATTTTGAAAGTATTTCTGGATTCTTAATGGGTTGATGTCCCGTCCTTTCCTCACTAATGCAGGGAATTCCAAAGCTATATGGAAGTGGGAACTCCGGCTTGTTCAGTGAACACATTTGCCTTAATTGTTTTATTGTGGCAACTGTGTCCAGACACAAAAATAACCAGGAAGTGCTGATCTAATTCACCAATGCAGCAAGTTTACAATAAATAACCAGCATTAACAGCAAAATCACAGGCTCGTCGCAACTCGCCTCGACTGTTTACTTCTGTTGACTTCAATGGTGCAAAGTGAGGGAGGGAGAAAGAGCATGAGGGGGGTGAGAGAAGGGAGAGCAGAGTGAGAGAGGGGGCAAGTGAAACGAGAGGGAGAGAGAAAACTAGAGAGAGGGGGCAGACCGAGAGGGGGAAACGGTGCAGGGAAGGGGGGAAATTAAAGAGAGAGCAGATAACAGAGAGGGGGACAGAGCGAGAGGGGGAAATGGAGCAGGGAAGGGGAAAATTGAGGGAGAGAGAGAGAGAAAAAGAGAGGGGGACAGAGTGAGAGAGAGAGATGGAGCAAGAGAGGCAAAATGGAGCGAGAGAGCTGACAGAGCGAGGGAAGAAGGGATAAAGGAGGGGAGGGAGATACAGAGATTAATTTGAGTGAATTTCAGGCGGAAACACAACTTGGAGGATATGAGGCGGTGGCCATCATTGAAACATGGCTGCAAACCAGCCAGAACTTTGAACTAAATATACCCGGGTTAGAAGATCGACAGGAAAGATAAAGAGGAAACTGTAACCAAAGCGATTCAGAATGGAATCACTTCAATAATGAGCGAGGATAATAATGAGAGATAGGCAGTGGAGGGTTTATAGGTGGAATTGAGAATCAGAGTCACAGAAGGAGGCCATTCGGCCCATTGTGTGTGCACCAACTCTCCAAATGTGGCAGCTGTGAGGCTTTATCTTGTGTAAGTGTAGAGATCAGACCAGCAGGAAGCAAAGGCCGAGTGAGGTTTGAACGTTCATACAGGTAGGGACAAGCATGTGTCAGAGAGGTAGCAACTTTCTTTGACTGCGTCCCGGACATCTTTGCGGAACAACATGTCCTGGAACCAACAAGGGGGCCTGCCATATCAATCTCAGTAACGAACAACAAGCCTGATTTACATGAGCCTAACGGTCCATGGATATTTATCGAATAGCGATCATTCTACGATTGAACACCATAAAGTGTTTGAAAGGGGAAAATACAAAACAGCAACGCAGACTCTTGACTGAGGAAGGGTAAACATCGAGGCAATGAGAGAGACTGTCCACATTAAACAAGACAGGTCTGATCATAGAAATTACAGTGTAGAAGGAGGCAATTCGGCCCATCGAGTCTGCACCGGCTCTTGGAAAGAGCACCCTACCCAATGTCAACACCTCCACCCTATCCCCATAACCCAGTAACCCCACCCAACACTAAGGGCAATTTTGGACACTAATGACAATTTATCATGGCCAATCCACCTAACCTGCACATCTTTGGACTGTGGGAGGAAACCGGAGCACCCGGAGGAAACCCACGCAGACACGGGGAGGATGTGCAGACTCCGCACAGACAGTGACCCAAGCTGGGAATCGAACCTGGGACCATGGAGCGGTGAAGAAATTGTGCTAACCACTATGCTACCGTGCTGCCTCTAGTACAATGCAAGAAAATCAGTGAGAGGCGTTCATTGTGACACAGAATCAGTTTATAGACAATTTAAAACTAAAAGAAAAACTTAGAAAAATGCAAAAGAAATAGCACAGACACTGGCGACTGGGGGAGGCTGATAACTGGGATGATAGGGTTGTCTTGAGGAAAGATTGGACAGTTTGGGCCTGTATCTATTTGAGCTTAGAAGAACGAGAGATGATCTTATTGAAACAAATGAGGTTCTGAAGGGTGTTGACAGGGTGGCTATTGAAAGAACTGACTCCCCCAGCCAGGGCGATAGCAAAGACAGAGACATCAAAACTCGTTATACCTGAAGAAGCGTTAACAGCAACCATTTTGCTCCTGAGGAAAACAATGGTTTTCAGCCAGGAGGACAGAAACTACTTTTGAGGCGGCAATTAACTAACCAATGAGACATTTCACATGGCCTATTGGCCGCAGGGTCATTTGTCTCATCCCCAATAAGGAACTCACCTGGACTAACTCCACCACGAAGGAAACACCCGCTGGACTTTAACTTCCTGGATTCTGGAAATCACGTGAATTAATATTCATTTCTGTGGTTCTTTTACGGGTATTGTCCACAGTTGTAAATCTTCCTCTTTTTTATTCCGCCTTACTGTCTATATATTTGTTTGTGTGTGTGTTTGTGTGCGTATGTCCATGTGTGAATGTGTGTGCTTGTGTGTGTGTGTGTGTGCATGTTTGTGTGTGTGTGTGTATGCGCTTGCATCAGTGTCTGTGTGTGCATGCATGTATCTGTGTGTGTGTCTGTGCATATTTGTGTGTGTGTGTGTGTCTGTGAGTATCTGTGTGTGTGTGAGTATCTGTGTGTGTGTCCATGAGTATCTGTGTGTGTTTCTGTGTGTGTGTGTCTGTGAGTATCTATGTGTGTGTGTCTGTGTGTATCTGTATGTGTGTGTTTCCTGTGTGTGTGTCTGTGTGTGAGCGTGTGTGTGTATGTGTCTGTTGTTTGTGAGTGTGTGTGTGTGTAGTGTGTGTGCGGGTATGTGTGTGTGTGTTGTGTGTGCATCTGCGAACACTCCCACCATATCCCCCCACCCACCCCCGGGGTTTGAACCAGATTTAAACTAACCTTCTGAGTTAACCATAAAGTGAGTTTGCTGCGAGTTATTGATCAAATGGATCGCACAAACTGAGGGCTTGGGAAATAAACACACCACGGCCTATTTTAAAAGTAATTCAAAAACGTCCCTGCTTCGGGGCAGACGGGAGAGGATAAAGAAGTTCAGTTTCTCTCTCTCCCGTCCGTGACACTTTGGAACTGTCTTCCCCAGAAGCAGGCTCATTGAATATTGTTAAAGCAGGGGTAGATAGATTCTCGACTGATGTGGAAGTCAAAGAGGAGGCGGAATGTGGAGTTGAGGCCACAATTAGCCGTGACCATATTGAAATGACGGAGCAGGCTCGAGGGGCTGAATGGCCTACTCCTGCTCCTAATTGGTGCGTTTGCAAGTTGATCCAAAGGAACAGATAGAAAGATTTCTAAACAGGAAGAAGAAAAGCAACTTGGAAGAAGTACCAAAGCTAACACAAAGGTTTTTTTATGATTATATGGCGAAAGAGGAAGGCAAGGAGTAATGAGGGGCCTTTGCAAACAGATGGCGGTAACACTGTCAATAAAATTAAGGAAGTGGCAGAGAGCTTATCGAGTTAAAGTTGATATTTACAGAAAAGGAAGAAGTCAGCACGCTGGAAACCCCAGGAAAACTAATATTGAATCAGGCCAAGGATCTCAACACAATTAATACAAGCAATGAATACGCACCAAAGATGGCAGTTTAGGTGGACTGGCCATGCTAAGTTGCCCCTAAGTGTCCAAAAGGTCAGTTGGGGTTACAGGGATAGGGCAGGGATTGGGTCAGCACAGGATGGTCCTTCGAATGGTCTTTCCCATTCGACGAATTGAATTCAATGAAGCAAATTAAAGCAGGGACAAAGTGACAAACCCCCAGGGGCAGATGGCTTCCAGCCCAGGATTTAAAAGGACGGCTGTGAGAAGGTTGCCATTCAGCCTCTCGAACCCGCTCCGCCAGTCAGTAAGATCGTGGCTCACCTAATTGTCTTTCCAGCTCCGAATTTCCATCTGCCCACCGATAACCTTTGATCCCCTTCGCCCAACAAGACTCTGTCTGCCTCCGCCTTAAAAATATTCAACGGCCCCGCCCTCCATCGCCTCCTGAGGCAGAGACTTGCCCTCTGAGAGAAAGAATTTCCAACCTGATCGACGTGACTGAGTATTGTGAAGAGGTTGTTGGCGTTGTGTTAACTGTATTCTTAAAGTTAATGATAAGCAGGGGGAAGGTATTGATTGGTTAAGCCGCCATGAGCACATATTAAAAACGCTTCCGCGCCCTGTGGGCAGGGCGGGGGCTGGGCTCCTCCGTCACCCCCAGGATTGACTTTTTATTTTGATTTTGTAAGTTTCCTCTGACGTTTTGATTTTTTGTGGCAGTGCCCCATTGGGGGCGGTCACCCCACCTCCCCTCTCATCTTAGATCTTCTGTTTTAATTTATTGAACTTTGTTTCATCAGAAGGGTACAAAAAGGGGGACTGCTGGGGCACTAGACTGTTGGCAAGACAATGGGTAAGAGATAAGTAATACAGCCTTTTCTAGCAGTATGTGAATCGACATACTATCAAGTAAATGATCTGTGTCTAGATTTATACTGCACCACCTAACTTCAGGGTCCCAGGTTCGATTCCCGGCTTGGGTCACTGTCTGTGCGGAGTCTGCACATCCTCCCCGTGTGTGCGTGGGTTTCCTCCGGGTGCTCCGGTTTCCTCCCACAGTCCAAAGATGTGCGCGTTAGGTGGATTGGCCATGGTAAATTGCCCTTTGTGTCCAAAATTGCCTTTAGTGTTGGGTGGGGTTACTATGTTATGGGGATAGGGTGGAGGTGTTGACCTTGGGTAGGATGCTCTTTCCAAGAGCCGGTGCAGACTCGATGGGCCGAATGGCCTCCTCCTGCACTGTAAGTTCTGTGAAAACCTGGATCCATTTAGCAGTGGTAACTAAAGTAGTGAACAAGGAAATGCCTATGGATCTCGGCCAGAATTCCCTGGTCTTGGGATTCTATTTTCCTGCCAGCATCGTGCCCCCCCCCCCACCCCCTGCCACGGGTTTCCCAGCGGTGTGGGGTGGCTTCAATGGGAAATCCCATTGATAAGCGGCAGGAAGATAGAATCCCGCGCGATGCCGAGAAGCACGCGGATGGGGGATCGGAGAATCAGCATTCCAATTGGCAGGATGGTGTTCCACAGGGAACTGTGTTGGATCCGCAACTATTGGCTGTATTTATTAATGACGATGACACAAGGATAGGTGGCAATGCATTGTGTAGATGACGATGTAAAATATTCAGAGATTAAGGAAATGGGCCAAACTGTGGCAAATGAATTTTGATGCAGGCAAACGTCAGGCCACCCATTTTGGACCTGACATGGATCGAACACAGTACGTCCTAAATGGTGAAAAATTCGCAATGGTAGAGGTTCGATTAAACTCGGGATGCTGGTACAGAGATCATTAAAATGTCATGAAGACAGGCCTCACGCCTCCCAGCGCCAGGGACCCGGGTTCGATTCCAGCCTTGGGTGACTGTCTGTGTGGAATCTGCACGTCCTCCCCATGTCTGCGTGGGTTTCCTCCGGGTGCTCCGGTTTCCTCCCACAGTCCAAAGATGTGCGGGTGAGGTGAGTTGGCCACGCTAAATTGTTCCTTAGCGTCCAACGTTGTGCAGGTTAGGTGGGGTTCCGGGGATAGGGCGGGGGAGTGGGCATATGTCGGGTGCTCTTTCGGAGGGTCAGTGCAGACTCGATGGGCCGAATGGCCTTCTTCTGCACAGGTAGGCATTCTATGATCCTATGTTTCAGGTACACAAAGACCACATCCAGAGTCACTGTGAGCAGTTCCTGCTCCACCCTGCGAGAAAGATATATTAGCCTTGGAGGGAACGCACGATCAGCTTGACAGAACGGCACCTGAACTCCGAGGGTTAAATTACAAGAGGTTACTCGCGAAGGTGAGATGAATGGTGATTTGATTGAGGATTGAAGATATTGAGGGGAACGGGTCGGGTAGATTGGGAACTCTCTGCTGATGAGGGAGTCCAGGATGAGGGGCAAAATCTCAAAATTAGCGACAGACACTTGGGATGGAATTTGAAAACACTTTACCTGATAGAGGTCTACAAGATTATGAGGGGCATAGGGGCATGGGGCCTGAGGGGCATGGATAGAGTAGAGCACTCTTTCACAGTGTGGAAGGGTCAGTCACTAGGGGGCATAGGCTAAAGGTCCGTGGGGCAAAGTTTAGAGGAGATGTGCGAGGCAGTTTTTTACGCAGAGGATGGGGAGTGCCTAGAACGCGTTGCCAGGGGAGGTTGTGGAAGCTGATATGTTAACGGCTTTCAACAGGCATCTCCGCAAATACGTGGATAGGACGAGTATAGAGGGATACGGCACAAGGAAGTGCTGAGGGTTTTGGCCAAGGGTGGTATGACCGGTACAGGCTTGGAGGGTCAAATTGTTCTTTGTTCTTTTTGTTATGGGTCAGGGTTTAGAGAACCCCAAAGTGTATCATGGAGTTCACCTGACCCACAACTTTTACTAGATTGTGGTATGGGGAGCACACGGCCCACTCTACAGGTGTGGGACAGCAGAAATGGAAAAGTATTTTTTAAAGCAAAACAATGTTTATTCTATGAACTCAAGATAACCTTTTTAAAACATACAGGGAACATCTTAGCAACCATCAATTCAAATACAACCCCCAAAGACTACAAGACTAAGTAATCCTTTAAGCTTTCCTTTTTAACATCCATATGACTTAAAACCAAAACCTTTATCAGAAGCACATCAGGTTAAAGTCACTACTGAAAACATTTATAATTCTGAATTCACCAAATGATCAAGAGATAGTCTTTTGATGGCAGAGAGATCAGCAGGGCACCTGCTCTGTCTGGCTTCAGCTCCAACACTGAAAACGAAACTAAAACACACCCTGCAGCCTGCTCACAAATGAAAGTAAAAAGCTGACAGACAGCCCAGCTCCACCCACTCTCTGACATCACTGCAGTAGTAAACACCCATTTCTTAAAGGTACTCTCACATGACATTTTGCATGCGGAAGGATGATAGGAGCTCGGAACTCTCCTCAGAAAATGGCAGATGACCCTTTGATCCACTTGTTCATTTTAAACCTGAGATTGATAAGATTTGAAAGGTATGGAGCAAAGGTGGCTGTACAGAGTTAGGTCACAGATCTTCCTCAACCTCATTGGGTGATAGCAGAGGCTGAGAGGGCTGAACAGCCTCCCCCTGTTCCTGGGGCGAGAAAGAGCAGCAGAGTGCAGGGTCCCGGGCACTGAGGCAACACGATCGAATGAAGCAGGGACGGGGAAACGTTCGAAACGTTACCATCCAAAAGCGAAAGCAGGCAACCCGGGTGGACTGCGGGAGAATCACGAGCAACGGCAAAGGCCCAACTAGCTTCCAGCATCGAGCCGAGTGGAAAATGAAACAAATCGCCCTCTCTACTGTAAACCCAACTCAGCCAGCTGTGCCAGTGACTGGGCTGCACTCAGAGCTTAGCCTGAGTGGGCGGCTTCCGGTCTCTGTACGATGGGAGTGCCCAGCGGTTTATCCCGGGGTTCCTGGTCTCTCAGTCGGAGGATCAGACACCCCTTACTTGTAGAATGTGCGCCGTCAATGTGTCAGCTGCTGTTTCCGACATTGCAAAATGCACCATTAATGAGGGGGAAACCCCATCCAGGGCATTGCTGTTAATCAGTTCCTTACATATATGCAAATCCCAGGTATGGAAATGTTTGATAGCGGCGTCATTGACTGTACCGACTTGTGAATTGACTGTAGTATGACTGTTCACTGTACGTATCACAAATCATTACCACTTTATTTTGGCTGTGGTTGATGGGTTAATGTTGACCAGGACACTGGTTGGCTTTTAACCCATAGAACATAGAACATTACAGCGCAGTACAGGCCCTTCGGCCCTCGATGTTGCGCCGGCCTGTGAAACCACTCTAAAGCCCATCTACACTATTCCCTTATCGTCCATATGTCTATCCAATGACCATTTGAATACCCTTAGTGTTGGCCAGTCCACTACTGTTGCAGGCAGGGCATTCCACGCCCTTACTACTCTCTGAGTAAAGAACCTACCTCTGACATCTGTCTTATATCTATCTCCCCTCAATTTAAAGCTATGTCCCCTCGTGCTAGACATCACCATCATTGTCGTGGGATCTTCACCATCCACCTGGAAGGGAGGACTGTGCCTTTAAAGCCTCTTGTCAGAGGATGCTCTGGCAATGTAGCACCTCCCGCAGTACCGCAAACCGAGTGTCGACTTGTGTTCAAGTTTCCAGAATGGGACATGACTCCAGGGTCTTTAGAACCAGAGGCCGAGAGAGCACCCACTCAGACTCGACAGTGAATACACTGCCAAAGTGCTTCATTGTCCGTAGATCATCCTGAGGTTGTGAAAGGCGCTATATTAATGCAAGCCTCCTTTTCTTTCTTTCTCTGTGAGCTGTAAAGTGCCCATGGCTGTCTGACAGGTGTGTTATCAAGTGAGGGTCGACAGTGAACTCAGCGAGTGGATATCGAGGCAGGTTAGCGGAAACTTGGCAAAAGAGGTGGACTTCAAAAAGCATCTGGAAAGGAGAAGAGGGAGGCGGAGAGGGAGAAGCGGGGAGGGAGACGGAGAGAGGGAGAGAGAGGGAGGTGGAGGGGGAGGCGGAGAGAGAGAGAGAGGCGGAGAGAGAGAGAGGCGGAGAGGGAGGCGGAGAGGGAGGTGGAGTGGGAGGTGGAGAAAAAGGCAGAGAGAGAGAGAGGCGGGGGGGAGGTGGAGGGGGAGGTGGAGAGGGAGGCGGAGAGAGAGGTAGCGAGGGAAGTGGAGAGGGAGGTGGAGAGGGAGGTGTAGAGGAAGATGGGGAGGGCGCTGGAGAGCTTTAAGGAACGTGTTTACGAATTCAGGGGCCACCCAGCTGGCAATCGGCCAGAAATGGAGGGATGCAGAGAGGATTATAGAGTTTCAACACGAGTGAAGACTGAAACCTGATGGGCACAATCCCTTTGTGCCAGTCTTAGTCAGATTCCTGACAGAAACACCTCGTCATAATCCAAACCTAAACGGGATTAAACATGTGCACAGATCCTGAGCCTGTGGTGGAGGGACAGAAAGTGAAGTGGGCATCATTTAAAACAAGCAAGAGAGCTGGCGAAGGACACACTGCAAGAAGACTGGGGAATTGACTTCAAAAAGGCCAACAGGGAGGATCACGGGTTTAAGGTTTGGGGCAATGGGAGGAAGCCGCGACTGTTGATTCAAACTAGCAGCAGTACAATCATTTGTGACATTCTGCTCAGGAAACTAATGCATCGCCTCAGCCAAAGGTTGTTGTGGTTTTGAGTGAGGAGCCGCTGCTCAGTTCTGATGGATGGAGGCTCGTTCACCCCAATTCCTTCTGCGCTGCAATAGGAGGACCCAAGCTCTCCAAGTCCCGGAGGATGGGATATGATTCTTCCTGATGCTTTACGAGTAAAGCATTTTCTTTGCAACAACAAAAAAAAAAGTGTATTTGATATGAGTGAGCTGGTCTCACTACCCGGTTCATATCTGTGCCAAACCACTCGACACTCATGCAGTTCCCCTCAGGCGCACTGCCCTCCATTTTTCTGGAGCAGAGTCTAGAAGTTGAGGCCACATTCTTACTCTACCTTTGGGTGAGGTTGTAAAATGACCGATAGAAATAACACCTCTCGATTTCCTTACTTTAAACTGAATAAACAAACTCAAGGAGCGCAGTCGAATTGTTTCTGGCTTTATTCTCTCACGGGGTCTCGCTGGCTGGGCCCAATGTTTGTTCCCCTCCCTAATTGCCCCTGGAACCCGAGTGTCTCGCTCGGACATTTCAGATGGGGCAGTTAAGAGTCAACCACATTGCTGTGGGTCTGGAGTCACGTGTCGGCCAGACAGGGTAAGCACAGCAGATTTCCTTCCCTTACAACAATCGATGATTGTTTTGTGGTCACTATTAGTTGATGGACTAGGTTTGTATTCCAGATTTATTAATTGAATCTAAACTCCACCCCTGGAGGGGTTTGAGTCAATGCATTGACCTGGGCCCCTGGATTACTGGCCTCGTCACATTTTCACTCTTATCCGGGGCCAATGCAGTATCACTTATCCTACACCAAGTTAGAATTATTTCTCCATTTATTTTCATATTTTTCACGGGATGTGGGCTAGGCCCAGGATTTATTGCCCACCTCTAATTGCCCCTTGAGAAGGTGGCGGTGAGCCGCCTTCTTGAACCCGCTGCAGTCGCCGCAGTGTAGGTGCACCCACAGTGCTGTTAGGGAGGGAGCTCCAGGATTTTGACCCAGCGACAGTGAAGGAACGGCCGATATATTTCCAAGTCAGGGTGGCGAGTGAGTTGGAGGGGAACCTCCAACTGGTGGGGTTCCCAGGTATCTGCTGCTCTTGTCCTTCTCGATGGGAGAGGTTGAGATACAGCCACAACCTCAATCGTTCCCGTGGGTGCCCCATGTCACTATTAGAACCCCATGGGTTCTAATTCTACACTCTTTTATTAGGCCAGCTGTAGTCAGTAAAGATTTGCACTTACATAGCGCCTTTCACATCCTCAAGATGTCCCAAAGTATTTTACAGCCAATTACATACTTTCAAAGTTTAGCTTCTGTTATATTGTAGAAATGCAACAACCAATTGTTGAAACCAAGCTCCCACCAACAGCAGGTAATGTCCAAGTAATTGGTTTTACTGACATGGGAAGATAGTCATAATATAGAATCATAGAATCATGGAATTTACAGTGCAGAAGGAGGCCATTCGGCCCATCGAGTCTGCACCGGCCTTTGGAAAGAGCACCCTACCCAAGCCCACACCTCCACCCCATTCCCATAACCCAGTAACCCCACCCAACCTTTTTTGGACACTAAGGGACAATTTAGCATAGCCAATCCGCCTAACCTGCACACCTTTGGACTGGGGGAGGAAACTGGAGCACCCGGAGGAAACCCACGCACACACGGGGAGAACGTGCAGACTTCACACAGACAGTAATCCAAGGCCAAAATCGAACCCAGGACCCCGGAGCTGTGAAACAACAGTGCTAACCACTGTGCTACCATGCCGCCCATAATTTACCCTGGACACCAGGAAGTCTTCTCCTCTTCAGAATACTGCTGTGGGATCTTTTATTTCCACCCAAGAGGCCAAACTGTTGCAGCAGAGAAGGCCATTCTGCCCATCACGTCTATCCCAGCCTCGGGGGGGGGGGGGGGTACTGCCGGTGTGGGGTTTGCACGTTCGCCCCGTGTCTGCGTGGGTTTCCTCCCACATTCCAAAGATGTGCAGGTTAGGTGGGGTTACAAGGATAGGGCGGGGGTTTGGGCCTGGGTGGGGTGTTCTTTCGGAGGGTGGGCCCAGACCCGATGGGCCAAATTGCCTCCTTCTGCACTGTAGGGATTCCACGCGATCTATGATTAATGAAAAGTAAATCAAGCTAACTATCACGGACGGGGTTTTAAAAAAAAAAGAATGTTTCTCCCAGGAACTGAAGTTATCTATAAATTCCTGAACACAATGACTCTTTATCATTAAATACACAGCTAATTGAAATGCTGATGGGTGTGTACAGCCCTTTCAGTCCATGTGTGCAGTGGAGATTAATGACAGTCTCCTTTGTCTCGAATCAAAATCCGTGTAGGAAATGAATAGGCCACTTGTCAGCCTATCAAATCTTAATCTGTTAATTGGTTATGCACGCAGCTGGTTTCATTATTAACCATCTCCCAGCAGACTTGTCCTTCAACCTGCCGCATGTTTTTGCTCAGGGTGGGTGGGGGAGCGGGGGGGTGGATGTGGCGGCAACGTCTGATCTGGCACGAGGTGAAATTGGCCACACTTGTGGCGCAGAGCGGGTTAGGCAGCACCAGGGAGGGGGGAACTGAGTCGATGGCTGCTCTCCACCCGCTCCAACAACAATCTGCATCCGCATAGCCCCTTTAACGTAGTGAAGCGTCCCAAGGTGCCTGGTGGGGAGTGTCATCAGATAAAACTTGACACCGAATCACGTGAGGGGAGAAAAACCAAACCTCGGTTCAATTGTTGCGAGAGGATTCGAGTACAGGAGCAGGGATGTGTTGCTGCAATTATACAGGGCCTTGGTGAGGCTGCGACTGGATTACTATGAGCAGTTTTGGTCTCCTTATCTGAGGAAGGATGTTCTTGCTCTAGAAGGAGTGCAGAGAAGGTTTACCAGGCTGATTCCTGAAGACTGACGTACGAGGAGAGATTGAGTCGGTTAGGGTTGTATTCGCTGGAGTTTAGAAGAATGAGGGGGGATCTCACTGAAACCTATAAAATCCTAACAGGACTGGACAGGGTCGATGCAGGAAGGATGTTCCCGATGGTGGCTGTGTCCAGAACCAGGGGGTCACAGACTGAGGGTACGGGGTGGACCATTTAGGACAGAGTTGAGAAATTTCTTTACCCACAGAGTGGTCGGCCTGTGGAATTCGTTACCACAGGAAGTAGTTGAGTCTAAAACATTGTATGTTTTCAAGCAGTTAGATTTAGCACTTCGGGTGAAGGAGATTTTCACAGATTTCTGAAAAGCCCCAATTTAGCTCTGGGTCAGAATATTAGCGTTACGGAGTTAGTGTTGATTTAGGATTGCCAACCCTCCTCGATTGGAGGTCAGTCTACCAGGAGTTGAAGATTAATCTGCAGGACAATGCTGCAAATAACATCAGGGAGAAAACCCGCAGGAGATTTATTTTTTTTAAACGGCTTGCCTTCCTTTTCTTTGGACAAGTTTGTTTGTTTCTTTTTTAAACATTGATGGTGAGCACGGTGGCACAGTGGTGAGCACAGTTGCTTCACAGTTCCAGGGTACCAGGTTCGATTCCCGGCTTGGGTCGCTGTCTGTGCGGAGTCTGCACGTCCTCCCCGTGTGTGCGTGGGTTTCCTCCGGGTGCTCCGGTTTCCTCCCACAGTGCAAGGATGTGCGAGTTAGGTGGATTGGCCGTGCTAAATTGCCCTTAGTGTCCCAAACAAAAGTTAGGAGGGGTTACTGGGTTACGGGGATAGGGTGGCGGCGTGGGCCTAAGTCGGGTGCTCTTTCCAAGGGCCGGTGCAGACCCGATGGGCTGAATGGCCTCCTTCTGCACTGTAAATTCTATGTGAGAATAAAGGCAGTCTGTCAGCCAACTATCATCCACACACATGGAGAGGTTTCGACACAGACAGAGCGCATCTGTTGGGAAATCACTCTTGATGTTAGCTGTGATGAGTTGAAAGATGAGTAATTACTTCTTAAACCTTCCTGTTGCGTACAGGGACTTCTCCCATGTGGAAATTCCCGAGTGAATCCCAAACCGAGCACGTTTCCAACATACCCCGCCGGAGACTGACACCCTGGGGGGTTGTGGGAATGGAAATGTCCTGAAACATCATTCAATTTGCATTGGCACCCCTTACGTTCCATCTCGGTAGCGCTTCCTCCTCTGAGGAAGGAGCAGCGCTCCGAAAGCTGGTGATTCAAAACAAACCTGTTGGAGTTTAACCTGGTGTTGTAAGACTTCTGACTGCGCTCACCCCAGTCCAACGCCGGCATCTCCACATCGTGAGTAAGAAGGTCATGGGTTCAACTCCCAGTCCGGAGACTTGGCCGCAAAAGATGTGTGGACCCCCCCCCCCCCGTCCCACCCCCCCAGCTCAGTACTGGGGGGATGCTGCACTGTCAGGGGTGCCGTCAGAGACAGACGTTATATCAAGGCCGCATCAGCTCTCTGGACATAAAGTACCCCACAGTACTGTTTCCATGAAGAGCAAGGATTTGGATTTGGATTTATTTATTGCCACGGGTAGCAAGGTACAGGGTGTTATCCCTGGTGGGATGGTCAATGTTCATCCCTCCACCACATTATTTAAACCCATGATTTGGGCACTGCAGTCTCTGGGATCCTGCTGTGCACAGATTGGCTGCCGTGTTGCCCGTAGCAGTGGCCGCACCACAAAGGCAATTCCGCTGGCTGCACGGTGCGCTGGGGCATCCTGGGAGTTGAGGAAGGCGCCGCGTAAATGCAAGTTGGGGGGGGATGCCGGGTAGGGGGAGGCCGCTTGCTTAAGGTTAATCCAATTGGCCAATGGGAAGTCTATTCCCATCCCAACGGACTGCGCAGCTGGAAGAGCAGCGGATGGTGCGAGCGGGGAGGGGCTGGGTGGTCAGCGACAGGAGGTCATGTGATTAAGCCAGAGTTGGCATCGCTGCCCCCCCACATTCGGCCATGATCCCAATCAGCTGAGGTAGCACCCAGCATCAATTTTAATTCAAAGTTCAAATTCTAAAACATCGTAACCTCTCCAATGCTTGGTTCAACTCCCGGCCCCCCTCCCCCACTAGTCTTTCATGTACTTCAGTTTCTGGGTTCCTCCAGTGTGTGCTGGAAGTAACGGGTTTAACGCCCATGCAGCGATGTGTTTTACCTCGAGAGGCCTCGAATCGCTGACTCCTGCCAAAGCTGGTTTTCCTGCCTGATGTGTGTCGTCGAGCTGCATTGAAGCCCTGAGCCCCCTCCCCCCAGCCCTCCCATGCCCTGTTCACTCACTATATCTGGCAGAAGCCTCTAGAATATTCTGCAGCCTGCTGCACATGTTGTCTTTGATGTGGAGGTGCCGGCGTTGGACTGGGGTGAGCACAGTAAGAAAGTTTTACAACACCAGGTTAAAGTCCAACAGGTTTGTTTCAAACACGAGCTTTCGGAGCGCTTTCGGAGCTAGTGTTTGAAACAAACATGTTGGACTTTAACCTGGTGTTGTAAGCCTTCTTACCATGTTGTCTTTGACTTTGAGGAAGCCCTCGAAATGGAGGAAGTGGAACTGAGTTATTCCTCCGTCCGAGGCAGCCGAGGGGCTGATGACGTTGGGTGAAACATGTTCGGGCCCGATTTTAACGCAGCGGCGTTTAAAGAGAAGGGGGTTTAAGTACTGGGGGACTGCAATTATTTCTAAAGCCTTTCTGCAATTCTGGGTTCGCTGTTTTGTTACCCGCACCCCTGTGTCAACCCCGGGGGCCTCCTCTGAGTCAGGAGGCAAGCTCCACTCCGCGGGCACGAATACGTGCTGACGCTCCCGGCGCAGCGCTGAGGGGATGTGGCACGGTCGGAGGCGCCCGTCTTTCAGGTAAGGCTTTAAGCCGAGGCCCTCTCAGGCAGGCGTGAAAGGAACCACGGACACTGTTGCCAAGAAGAGCAGGGGAGTTCTCCCCTGGTGTCCTGGCCAACATTCACCCCTCAACCAACATCCATCAAACGGATTAACTGGTGATTATCTCATAGCTGTTTGTGGGATCCTGCTGTGCACAAAATGGCTGCCGCGTTTCCGACAGTACAGCAGTGATTACGGTCGCGATTTATCGGAAACGTTTCTAAGCGTCAATTTGGGCGTGTTTGGTGGGGCCTTTCTCTCCGGCTTTTTCGGTGAGAGCCACACCAGTATTTACCCACACGTAGGGTCCGATTTACCCGGCTTTGTCCCAGTGGAATCAGGGCGGGACATGGCCAGTGGTTCCCGGGCACCTTGGCCCACCCTGTCAGCGCCCCTGCCAGCCTGGCAGTGCCACCCAGGCACCTGTCCCTGACCACCCATGGTCTGGGAGACCCCCCTCCCAACCCCCTAGGTGCCGTTACGACGGGTCCACGTTTGTGCTGCCTCTCACGGGATTTAACAACCCCATTGAGTCACCGAATTGGGGGCGATGAGGCCTTTTGAACGCCCCCTACATTTCAAAAAGTGCTTAATGGGTGTAACGGGAATGTGAAAGACACTATATAAATGCAAATCTTGCTCTTGAACAGAGCAGTGGACCTGACAATATTTTTGGCGTTGCTTACTTAATACATGTACCCCCATCTCGGGAATTGCGAAGAGAAAGTGGGTGGGGTTGACGTCATTCTGACATACGCCCCACCAGGGATCTGTGGGGGGGAATGTGTGTCAATCTCCCGTTGAAAATGTCGAAGTGATCATCTCCATGTTTCCAGCTGCCAAACACTCACCAAGAGGATTGACTGGAAACATTGGGGCCTGAGGAGATTCAGTCAGTCCCTTTGCTGCTTTCCCACACACCGACAATTAAACACTCCAGCGAGCATTTAATGCCTGCTCAAAAGCCTCATCCCATCACTGGTATTAACCCAACAGTGGGTGGGTGGGGAGACCCAAGGGAGGCCCCTCATTGAAAAGCTCAATGCCTGATCGAGGGGCTGACCGTGGAGGGAGGCAGGGACAGTGAGCGCTCCCCCGCAACCCTTACTACCAACCCCCAACGCCTGTGACACCCCAACTGCAACCTCCCCCCCCCACCGCCCCGCCCCCCCACACTCGCGCTTCCCCACTGTCAAGTGCCAGGTGATCCAGCGATGATCCTGGGCCTTGGGCAGGGGTCGTATCTGACAGCAGCCGTCCACCTCCCCAGCGGCGTGACTCCTTAATAGAGCTGCTGGCCTCCGACTGGCCGGCAGCTCTCGGTGGACTGGACCTCTGCCCCGGGATTGTTGAACCGGGGGACGGACGGACGGCCCACCCCTGTCCAGTTAAATGCCTGAGGTGGAAAGACCCCCACCACCTCGGAGGTGAGCCTTGTCCCCTCCTACTCCATCTCAGCATTGCCCTGCATTTCTTTCTCCTTCAATGCACAATGCTATTCTCTTCAATCCTCCAACCTGTCCCTTCCAAACTACACTCAGCACTCACTCCCTGAGGCACCATTTCCTGGCTAAAGATGTTTCTCCTGTGAGTTCCCTGTTGGATTTATTGGTGACCTTCCGATATTTGAGACACATTGTGCTACCCTCCATTTGGAACCACCTTCTCCACGTGGCTAGCCTATCAAACCACTTTGTAATTTTAAATCCTCTATCGGGTCACCTCTCTGTTTCTCTGTCTGTGGAGAGAAGAGCCGGAGCCTGTTTTGCTTTTCGCGCTCACTCAGTTCAGGAGCCTATGAGTGGAAATCACTTTGGGCAACTTTTCCAGTGCACCTATGTCGCTCTTTTGCAACATGGAGACCAGCACCGTGCTCAATGCCCTTAAGTGTGGTCTCACCAAGATCAGATAACCTCTCTGCCGCTCAGTTCTATTCCTTCGCCGTTGATACAAATTCATCCCGAGCTAGTGATCGCCTCCATTAATGCTGCCTCGCGCGACTACCAGGATGGTGGAGGTTGAACTGGGCCTTCTCTCGTCGACTAGCTCCCATGTTGTTACAGAAAGGTCAAGACCAACGCTGTTAAAACTGCGTCCGTGGTCAGGTCACTGCAACCTGTGATGGTGGCCAATTATCAGTAACACTCAAAATGAGTCAGCTTAGACCAAAGAGCTGTGGTTTGACAGCAAAGCACTGGCTCACTCTCTACTTGCTTAATACAAATTCCCACAGCTTGGGGGAGGGGTAGGCTGGGACTAAGTTGTAATGATACACTTTCAGAAGCTTCTCCGGTGGTAACCCTATAATAAGAACCAGGAAACAAGTCTCGACTTATTCGACTCCAAGTTTATCGTGTTCAGTAATCATTTCTCCCAACAACAAAGCAGTGCCACCTGTATCCCTTTTATATATCGGTTCAGTCTAATAAACAATAAGTGCAATCTATTAAACAATTAAACAATCAAAAACCCAATCTCAACTTAAGTTTAGGGGACATGAACTCTTTGCTAACACAAAAAGGGATTTATTTACTGTGATCATCAAGAGCAGCAGCACGTTCGCAGCGAGCTCGGAAATACCTCTGCCCAGGAGAACTCCTCCCCCTGGGGCGAGTCACCACTCTGAGCCCCGATTGGTGATCCTGATCAGGTGACCCTTACTCTGCTGTGTTGCCCTTAAAGGGGACAGTCACCAGAGGGGTAGGGTTTTATATACCAACCCGGAAGTTTATAGGCCTTGACCTTTTCAGCAGTAACGATAATACCTCTGCCAAGGGGCCAGTGGAGGTCCTGCAGCACAAGTTACAGGGTCCCAGTCCCCTGGCTCCCTCCCACCTCTCCCCTGAGGGATATGGTTCATACCTCATTGAGGGATCTGTAGTCAGGTCTTCACACGGGGACCATTCTCTACATGCTAACTTAAATAGATATCACGTGGACAATTGACAACCTGCGGCCTTTTGGTAGAGATCACATCAAAAAGAAAGACTTGTACTTCTTTATCCCCTTTTATGACCTTGGGGGTCTGAATGTGCTTCAAAGCCACTGAACTGGGATTAGTACAGATTGGTATTTGATGGTTGGCATAGGAATGGTGGGCCGAAGGGCCTCTTTCTCTGCTGTATGGCTCGATGGAGTACTTCAGAAGTGTAGTGACTGTTGTACTGTAGGAAACATGGCTGCTGAAATAAGCACAGTAAGATCCCACAAACAGCAATGTGACAGCCAACAGATCGAAGTATTCTTGAGCACATATACATAAGAACATCGAACATCGAACATACAGTGCAGAAGGAGGCCATTCGGCCCATCAAGTCTGCACCGACCCACTTAAGCCCTCACTTCCACCCTCTCCCCGTAACCCAATAACCCCTCCTAAACTCTTTGATCACTAAGGGCGATTTATCATGGCCAATTAACCTAACCTGCACGTCTTCGGACTGTGGGAGGAAACCGGAGCACCCGGAGGAAACCCACGCAGACACGGGGAGGACGTGCAGAGTCTGCACAGACAGTGACCCAGCGGGGAATCGAACCTGGGGCCCTGGAGCTGTGAAGCCACAGTGCTAACCACTATGCTACCGTGCTGCCCGAAAAGAACATAAGAACATGTGAACATACGTACGAACGCATGAATTATGAGCAGTGTCCTTCGCACCTGCTCCGCCCAGTCCTTCGCACCTGCTCCGCCATTTGACCATGTCCGATCTGATTGTGACTTCAACTCCACGTCCTCTCCCTAACCCTTTGACTCCCTTGTTAATCAGGGGTCGACCTCAGTCGGCCTCAAAGATACTCGACGACCCAACCTCTGGGCTAGGGAACTCCACAGACTAACCACCTTCAGGGAGAAAACACTTTTCCTCGTGTCCATCTTAATGGGAAACCCCTTCATTTGAAATTGTGGGCAGGATTTTCCGTGTTGGCACGTTGGAGGCAGCCACATGTAAAGCGGCATTCTGTAAACAAACCAAGCATCGGGAAAAGGATTCGGGATGGATTTCACCCTTCACCCATCTGGCTCAGGATCTAGTCATCAAGCCCAACCCCTGTCCTAAAGTAGGCCCTGCTTTAAGTTATTTCTCTCAGGACCCCTTACACCCGATCAAAGCAATGACCGACCCAGGACTTGGTGTACCCTCCAGGGGAGGCAGCACGAGACCGTCTTTCATCGAGCTGGCAAAGACAACAAAAACTTGCATTTACATAGCGTTTTAAACTAGTGGGAGCATAATCATTCTACATTTGACACCAAGCCACTTAAGGAGCTGGATTCTCCGTTTGGGAGACTGTCTCCACGCCAACGTGAAAACGGTGGTCTTTCACGCCAGGAAAACTGGCATCAAAAGGCCACCGATTCCCCGTTTTGCTGGGGGCTAGCAGGGAGGCAGCGTAGAGCTCGCAGCTCTAGCTGCCGATACGGTCCTGAGCATACGGAGGGCAGCACGGTATCATGGTGGTTAGCACAATTGCGTCACAGCTCCGGGGTCCCAGGTTCGATTCCCGGCTTGGGTCGCTGTCTGTGCGGAGTCTGCACATCCTCCCCGTGTGTGCGTGGGTTTCCTCCGGGTGCTCCGGTTTCCATCGGGCAGGAGATACAGAAGTCTGAGAACACGCACGAACAGACTCAAAAACAGCTTCTTCCCCACTGTCACCAGACTCCTAAATGACCCTCTTATAGACTGATTTCATTAACACTACACCCTGTCTGCTTCATCCGATGCCAGTGCTTATGTAGTTACATTGTACATGTTGTGTTGCCCTATTATGTATTTTCTTTTATTCCCTTTTCTTCTCATGTACTTAATGATCTGTTGAGCTGCTCGCAGAAAAATACTTTTCACTGTACCTCGGTACACGTGACAATAAACAAATCCAATCCAATCCAATCCAATCCTCCCACAGTCCAAAGATGTGCAGGTTAGGTGGATTGGCCATGCTAAATTGCTCTTAGTGTCCAAAATTGCCCTTAGTGTTGGGTGGGGTTACTGGGTTATGGGGATAGGGTGGAGGTGTTGACATTGGGTAGGGTGCTCTTTCCAAGAGCCGGTGCAGACCCGATGGGCCGAGTGGCCTCCTTCTGCACTGTAAATTCTATGATTCTATGAAATTTCCGGTTCCAGGGCCGCGTAAGAAGACGGCGGCAGCCTGCAGCGGCCGCGCCCTGCTTCATGGCGGACTGAGGCCGCGGACCCGGACCACAAAAGCAGTGCCCCCCTTCGGCCGCTCGCACGCCCTGGACCGCCCGCCCACAGTGCCCCCAGCCCTAAATGAAGCTCCCCTGCCCACGGTTCGGCCCTCCCCCGACTCTGGCGACGCCAGACTGAGTCCGCAGCTGCCACGCGAGGTACCCGGACGGTGTGAGTACGCGTAACCCACGCCGTCGGGAAATCGGCGGGTCAGCGGTGGAGCTTCGCGGGGTGGGCCACAGACATTGGCCTGAGGCGGTGGATAGCCAGCGCGGCGTACTCCTAGAGTACGCCGCTTTTCAGAGGGCGGAGAATACAAAAGCCAGCGCCGCTCCCGATATTGCCGTCAAAACGGATTCTCCGCCCCGTCGCCAAACGCTATTTCAGTGTCGGGCAGCGGAGAATGCCGCCCAAAGAGCTTCTTAAGGGAGACCAAGTTTGGAGGATGGAGGTTAGGGATGGAATTCATTAAGTGGCCAGATGGAGCTACTAATTGCAAGATGATTAAAATCAAGAGGCCAGAATTGAGGGGGGGGGGGGGGAGGGCGGGAAGAACACAGGTTTTGGGGGGTTGCAGGACTGGAGGGGGGGGGGTTACAAGGACAATGGCCGGCCGTGACCACGGAGAGATTTGAAAACAAGGATGAGAACTATTTCCCTTTTCTAAGACCTTCCCCTTGGCAGAGTATCCCTCGGGTAAGGGGTTCGCACCAGGCCTCTCCTCACTGAAACAGCAGAAATTCAAACTCTGAGTCTGCTCCAGGGCTGCGGCCAACCCTGAGGCCTAATCAGCGGGATGGTGCCAGGGGCAAAATGGACAGGCAGGGTGGTCAAGGTGGCATTGACAGGCAGGGTGGTCAAGGTGGCATTGACAGGCAGGGTTGTCAAGGTGGCATTGACTGGCAGGGTGGTCAAGGTGGCATTGACATCATGAACCCTGAAGAACAATGTTTCATTGGCCGCCAAGTGCTCAAAATACAAGAAGCTGCTGATGAATTCTCTCCGTACCCGTAGAGAAGAGGGTGAGTGGAATTAGGAGGGAAATGCAATGGGGGAGAGGGGGGGGGGGGAGGGTTAGGTACATTGAAAATATAGGTTTTGTACATCACGTCCTCCTGAAATCCAACGTTAAATCTTTTGATGATGTGCATCGCTCATTTCAACTCAAAAATCCATTACCCCCCCCCTCTCTTGTTGCCAAGTTGATCTCTAGATGTTAATGAGAAAAAGAGGACCTGAATTTATACAGCGCCTCTTATGATAACAGCCAATGAAAGGTAGTCACTGTTGCAATGTAGGAGACGCAGAAGCCAGTTTGCGCACAGCAAGCTCTCACAAATGAAATCAGTGACCAGGATAGTCTTGATTTAAGTGTTGGCAGGTGGGGTAAATGTTGGCCAGGACTCCAGAGCAAGCTCCCCGCCCCCCCTCCCACCCGACGCATTCACTGCACAGTGCTACAGTCCCCGTTGGTGTGTATGTGGGGAAGTACATTGTAAAGTGGATGCATGTTGTGTCTGATATTCCGCACAGTTCCAACAGGGGGAGGGGCTGATCATTCACAATGTTGCTTCCATATCCGTGACACTGTTCAATACCCTGCCATCTGTAATCAGAAAGGAACGTTCCCCTTCTCTGCGCTTGCTCCAGCTATGGAAACCCCGGTGTGTGCAAACGCATTGCTGTTATTCACGTGTTCCGACAAGAGGACACAACGCAAAGCCAGTTGATACATGGTGGCACGGTGGTCAGCACCGCTGCCTCACAGCGCCAGGGACCCGGGTTCGATTCCCGGCTCGGGTGACTGTCTGTGTGGGGTTTGCACGTTCTCCCCGCGTCTGCGTGGGTTTCCTCCGGGTGCTTCGGTTTCCTCCCACAGACCAAAGATGTGCGGGTTAGGTGGATTGGCCGCAATAAATTGACCTTTAGTGTCCAAGGGTTATGGGGCGTGGGGATAGAGTGGGGGCGTGGGCCAAAATAGGGTGCTCTCTCAGAGGGTCGGTGCAGACTC
Organism: Scyliorhinus torazame; assembly: GCF_047496885.1. NCBI lineage: Eukaryota > Metazoa > Chordata > Chondrichthyes > Carcharhiniformes > Scyliorhinidae > Scyliorhinus > Scyliorhinus torazame. The sequence goes on along the minus strand of NC_092733.1, from coordinate 9,648,223 downwards.
AATGGACTGGAGATTCTATGATACTTATAGGTGTGTGAGTATTGCCACAAAGCATCAGTTACTTCAGTGCATTTAAACCAGGTTCCCACCCAGATTGGTATAAAGCTGCTCCAAACTGCATCCTCAATGTGTTAAACTTAAGACGGGTTATGCCAACGCTCTCCCAAACCCATTCAGAACTCCGGAATTCTCGATCTCTCTCGATCGGTTTTCCTCACAATCGACAGCTTCAAATTCACCCATTCATTCACCTCATCTTAACACCCGCTCTTTTGAACCATGGTCTTTGACCTTTCCTGGGAGGACAGGCAAAACCATGCACGGTGACGCGATACAGAAGCCTGCGTTCAATTGTCCTCTCGCCCTGCTTTTTACCGAGTCATATTTCCCAACACCATCCACTATAGGGAAGTAACATATCGGGCAGCAGCAGGACAAGGCTGCTTTCATTGAATTCAAAATAGTTTGGTCGTGAGGCTTATGTTTTCAATCTGCCTCCCAGTGAGACCACACTAACACTGACCGATTGTTATACTGATCAATACTAATCCACACAAACATGTTCGCTTTCCGCCGAAGCCTCCCCTTATCCTTCCTAAAGCAAGCGCAGTGGTTAGCACTGCTGCCTCACAGCGCCAGGGTCCCGGGTTCGATTCCGGCCTCGGGTCCCTGTCTGTGCGGAGTCTGCACGTTCCCCCCGTGTCTGCGTGGGTTTCCTCCGGGTGCTCCGGTTTCCTCCCACAGTCCAGAGATGCGCAGGTTAGGGTCGATTGGCCGTGCTAAATTTTCCCTTAATGTTCAAAAAGATGAGGTGGGGGTTACGGGGATAGGGTGGGGGAGTGGGTTTGGGTAGGGCTGCTCTTTCAGTGGGTCGGTGCAGACTCGATGGGCCGAATGGCCTCTTCTCTGCACTGTCGGGATCCCATGATTCAAAGTAACAGACAGCAACTGAGATGAAGGTGTAATTAACATTCTTAAACTTTAATTGCCTGCCTTTGGCGGCTTGTCAAGAGGGAGTAGACTAATCCCACTTTGTCTCTTCCCACAGCTTCAAAGGTTAATTCCATTTTCCCTTCAAAGAACGGTTGGCCTCCGATATCCCGGAGCTCCCAGTGACAATTTAACTTGTTGGCAGAGCCGGGATCTCGCTACGCACCACCCCCCCCCCCCCCCCACCTCCACCCCACCTTCCCCAGACCCACTCCGATTTCCTCCACCTCTGTCGTTTTAAAATAAACCTCGATTGAACCCTCCTCAGAGGTTTCTCTGCCCCCCTGGGGACGCTCTCAGCATTCCGAGACTCCTAATTACGATAGCTTCCCATCGCCCGCCGTTATCCCAGCGAGGCTTGCGCAGCTCTGTCATTGAGTGGCCGATCACCAGACAGTCCCGTCAGCTCACCGCAGGGTTAACCCTCCCTGTCTGTGGGAGACAAGACAGCATTCGGGAATTATGGGATGAATCAGGGAAAGGAAATGAAAAATGAAAATGAAAATGGCTTATTGTCACGAGTAGGCTTCAAATGAAGTTACTGTGAAAAGCCCCTAGTCGCCACATTCCGGCGCCTGTTCGGGGAGGCTGGTACGGGAATTGAACCGTACTGCTGGCCTGCTTTAAAAGCCAGCTATTTGGCCCAGTGTGCTAAACCAGCTCCTTGTCGCTTTGTCGAGATAATCTGACCAGCCCAAGTTATGAAGTCGACATTTTAATTCCAATAGCCCCTTAATCCACCATCACATTCGTGATAAGTCGGTTGACACGGTCGATTCGGTTTTTGTCCTCACATGCCCCGGCCACCTCCTCCAAATGGCCATTCTTAACGCCCAAGCCCAGTGAGCAGGCTATTCAACTGCAGAAGCAATCATTGGTGTCATGGGAGCAATTGTTGGTGTCATCCTCCATTGCCGTCTTATTAAGAGGACCATAAGGTTCATTTCACTGAATACTCCTGACCATCCACCACTGCCCCACCTCATTTTATTCTGCTTTGAACTCCTCCCTGCAGCCTGGAGCACTTGTGTAGCCCCCGGTCTGAACCACACACATCAGAGGTCTACGTTTCAGCCAGTCACCAGCTAACCAACCCCCTGCAGCCTCTATTCGAAACTCGCACTGCGCCTCTGCACCCCCGACTCTCGCACTGGCAATGCCACAATTTTAAAATTCACACCTGTGTTTGCAAACCGCCCCCCCCCCCTTTTCTCTGAAACCCAGCTCCTCCGACCTACAACCCTCCGAGATCTCCGGCCTCTTGTAATCTTTCCATCGCCCTGGCTGTGACCAGACCTTCAGCAGCCCAGGTCCTAAGCTCTACAATTCCCTCCCTGAATCTCTCTCCTGTCTCGCTCTCTCTCTCTCTCTCTTTTCCTTTCAGATACTCCTTAAAAATCTTCTTGTGCGGTTTGCTGTCAAATTTTGTTTGATAAACTCTCCTGTGAAGCCACCTTGGGGCGATTTACGTTAAAGTTGCTTTATAAATGTGAGTTATTGCTGCGTGCTGTCAGTCAGGCGGTTGCTGGGGTTAGGGTTGCGGGGGGGGGGCGGGGGGGGACTAATGACTAATCACAGCTGCCCCAGGCTAGGAGAGGTAAAGAAAATTGGGAAGACTTGCTGGTTCTGGTAGTTGTCCAGAATGTGTGTGTATGTACGCATGTGTGTGCACACATGCATGTGTGTGTGCACATGTATGTGTGTATGCATGCATGTGCATGTGCACATTCGCATGCGTGTACATGTGTGTACACAGGTGTGAGTGTGCATACATGTGCGTGTGTTTATGTGCATGTGTGTGTCTGTGCACGTGTGTGCGTGTGCATGTGTGCATATGTGTGTGTGTGCACATTGTTCATGTGCGTGCATGAGAGTGCATGTGTGTCTTCATGCACGTGTGTGCCCATGTATATATGTGTGTGTGTGAGTGTGTGTTGCACACTGTGCATTTGTCTGCATATGTGCTATGTGTGTGTGCTGTGTGTGTGCGTGCATTTGTGGTGCATGCGTGCGGGATACATGTGTGTCCGCGTGTGTATGTGTGCTTCTGCAATTGTATGCATACGTCTGTGTGATGATTGGGTGTGTGGATATGTGTTTGTGTGTATGTGTGTCTGTGTGTATGTGCGTCTGTGCGTGCCTGCGTTTGTGGTGCGTGTGCGTGTGGTGCGTATGTGTGTGCACGCAAGACCAGAACGGGGCACAATGATGATTGCTTCTGCAGTTAAATAGCCTGGCTCTCTGGGCTTGGGCGTCAAGAATGGCCATTTGGAGGAGGTGGCCGGGACATGCGAGGATAAAAACCGAATTGACCGTGTCAACCGACTTATCACGCATGTGATGATGGATTAAAGAGCTATTGGAATAAAATGTCGACTTCATAACTTGGGCCGGTCAGATTATCTAGACAAAGCAACAAGCTAACTCACATCGGGGGAATCATTACCTGTGAATCACCGGCATTGATAGTCCTGGTTTTGTTTGGGGCATTGTTCCACCCTCCCTACCTCAATCAGAGAAAGGTCTTAATTCCGGTCTGGCAAGGGTCCCTGTCACGTTTTGGCCTCCTTCACCCTCACCCGAGCACTCAGACTTCATGTCGGAGGCTAGCGCTAACCATCGGGAGGCTGGTGAACCACCGCACTTGTCGACTACCTGTCAACTGTTGGGAATCCTGTGCCGTCTTTCCATTGCTAACCTGTTGGTACCTAGGCCAGTTCGAGCGGCGCTCACAATAGCCCAGGTGGGAGCCAGGTGCTGAAAGGGTTAAGTCCCGAGCACAGTTTGCACCGACTCAGTCAACATTCCCCTGAATATGGAAGATTGAAGGGTGATCTTAGCAGTGCAGAGACAATTAAAAGATTCGATAAGGTAGAGGGAAATAAACTATTTTCCCAGCTTGCGAAGGGTGGGGGGGGGGGGGGGGGGGGAGCCCAGGACATGAGAACAGGATCTCAAAATGTGAGCCTGTCCGTTCTAGGAGCGCGCTCTCCACACAAAGGGGAGTCAAAATCTGAAACTCGCCGCCGCCAAAGAACTGCCGAGACCAGGGGTCCACTGAGCATTTCTAAGACGAGATCGCTGCCTTTTTTGTTTGGTAAGGATAGGGTTAAAGAAGCGATGCAGGGAGGTGGAGTTAAGATACAGACCAGCCGTGGTCTAGCTGGATGGTGGGACAGACGCGAGGGGGCTGAATGGCCTCCTCCTGTATCTACGATGGGCTATCTCACCGCGGACCAGGGGCTGAAACGGGAATCTGTGTCGATCGTGAGGGCGACCAGCTCCCCGGGCCATTCGCGAGGGTGTGGGGGGGGGGGGGGGGGGTGGCGATCTGCCAGGATATTTTGCGGAGATGCCGGCGTTGTACTGGGGTGGGCACAGTAAGAAGTCTTACAACACCGGGTTAAAGTCCAACAGGTTTGTTTCGAATCACTAGCTTTCGGAGCGTAGATCCTTCCTCAGGTGAATGGGATATTTTAACACCCTCTTTCACCGCCAGACGCGACCCCCCCCCCGACATGACATTTCGCTACGGGAATAACAGGAGAGGGGAGGTTGGGGGGGGGGGGTGTGTGGGGGTAAGGGAAACTTTCGAGCTTACCTGAGACATCTGAGGTCGCAGATTGATTTCCTTGAGGTTGATGGAGTGCGGCCGCAAGTTGTTGAGGAGCTGACAGAGCAGGACGCCATCTCGCAGGGCCCAGGCCAGGTCACAGACCTGAGCATTACACCAGGTGACCCGGTGATTCAGGGGCAACACTTTACAGTCAATCAGCCAGTTGGCACATTGCCGCCAATGCTCCATCTCCCAACAATCCACCACAAAGCGCACCAAATTCGAGCAGTTTGGGGAGGGGGCTGAGGAATGAAGGGAGAATGTGACAAAATTAAATTGAAACGCAGAAGCCCCTGCCTGCCACCTGCTCACTGCATTTCCTGCCTCGACTGTTTCCTCCAGAGAGAAGCTTGTTTCTAAACCACTGGCTCCTTCCTCTTCCAATCTTCTAATGAAAGGCTCTGTGACAGAGGTGAGTAGCACCCTGGGAGACGTAGTCCGACAACCCGAGGTGGACTACAAACCCCAAAGGACTTCACAGAGAGCCCAGGGTGACTCATCCCAAACAGTGTCAGGCTCCCTATTTGTACTGGGAGTGCCAGCTCCTCCTTCTGTTCCAGCCTTTGCTTTTTTTAAAATTCTATTTTATTTTCCCAGTACCTTTCCCCTTTACTTCGACCCCACCCCCCACCCCCAACCCCGTAGATCCATGACAGCCTTGTGC